>NC_046628.1:6170404-6470404 GCF_900324465.2 Anabas testudineus
GGAACATACACTTGGCTTTTAGTTTTAAAAGTATTTACAAGAAGCTGTCTTTGCTGCAGTCGTGTTTCAGGGATGTAAGGAAGGTGGTTAACCCTCTGCAATAGACGACGTGTAAGGTTCTCTTTTGTTCCACATAAGTCGTGTATTTAAATGTGTTTCGCTTGATTTCTTTGGGATCTTTTTTTTTTTTAAGCAGAAGTAGCAGGGTTATTTCTACCCTTCCAGCCTGTATGCAGTCAGTATTTGAGCTTTTCTTCTCTTTTTCCATCTACCTTTGTGCTTTCTCTGGTGTTTTCCAGGGCATTAAAAGCAACAGGCTGTATGCGTGAGTGAATGTAGTTAAAGGCGAGTTTTTACCTGCCTCTTCCTCCTGAACAGTAAGGCAGGCGCGCAAACAGCCGATGAGCACAGGCCATCGAGTGGTTTTATTAGTTTAGAGGATGTTTATGTCTTTCCCACTGAGCTGAGAACAGACGCGGCGCTGTGAAGCCTCAGTAGTGAAGTGGGAATTGATCACGTCAGGTCAAACAATTTAAAAAAAAAAAAAAAAAAAAAAAAAAGGCTTTGTTGTATTTTTCTGTGTAAGCTTCACTTTTTTGGGCTCAGATATAATGCAGAGTTTGGTTCCAAGAGAACCGACCCACTATGGTACCGATGGAGAAAGTCCCGGATGCTGCAGTTGCCCTGAAAACGAGATCGGTTCTGTTTTTCAGAGACAATCGAGCGCTATAATCCCCACCTTTCTCTCTTTGCTTCTGTACCTTGCTGCCTTATCCTTGTGCATCAAGAGAGCTTTTTTTTTTTTTTTTTTTTTTAAATCATGAGCTCTCTAAGATGAACAAATGCCATTAAACTAGAAATGATAATGCTGCATTTTTATGCTCCATAGTTTGGTATGTATGCTGTCTGGTGAGCTATAAAAACATTTACCATGAATGCCTGGTTATACCCCATTTCCAAAGAAAATAAAGTATATGAAGAACCTATTTAAATCCACTCATGGTGTATAGTCTCATGTCTATTAGAAAAAAGGAAAATGTGCCTTCAAAATAAGTAGTGTTCCTATATAACACATTATTACATATATAACAGTCAAGTGAAATTAACAGTCAAAACTAAAAGAAATGACAAAATAAAGTCCATATTGCAATTCAGGAGTTGTTATTTTCAAACATATTTTTTAATCGATCAAAAACATATGCTTCATTTGAAAGCACTGGACCAAACAAAGGTAAAACGATCACAAAACATAAGCAACTTTTCATGAAAACATATAAAACCGTTATAAAAGGGAACCTGGAGGCAACCAATAGATAAATCTAACAAGACTAACGGAAACATACTTTTATTTTATACCTAAATCTAAATATCTGGGGAGGGTGAATGCTACCAGCTGCACATGTTCATACAGTAACTGCAACATGCAATTGTTTGGGACAAGAAACACTATTACTACACTAGTAGCAGCTAGGATTGCTTTTTTTAAATGTATTTATTTATTTTTTTTTAAAGATGTCACTGCCACCTCGCAAGCCTCACTAAAGCTGCGCATCAATAAGAAATAAAACAGTGATTTCTGGATGACATTCTTAAATAGGAAAATAAATTAGGACTTGGAGGACGCACAGATATACAATATACAATACCATGAAAATGATGGGTAGTGCATAGCCAAAACAGTGAATTTACAATCTCAACAATAGTTCATTAACATAAATACAACAGAGCTACAGGTACACTGTACTGTAGATGAGACGTGAGGTTACCATGACAACCAGAGAAGCAGGAAAGGACCATTTACAGTAGCTTGATGTTTTTTTGTTGTTGTTTTCTTTCCCCCCCCTGCAAGCGTTTGTCGTTCGTTCATTCAGCAGCCGCCCACCTGATCAAGCAGGACTAAAGCATCTGAGGAGACCGTGGACAGAGTGCAGAGCTATTAGCCTCCTCTCTGTGTTAGCCTTCACATGAAAGCTGGCTTTTATCTTTCTCTACTGACACCGTACTGTAGAAAAAGATTTCCTATGCCACCCACAGATTTCTTGAAACAGATGATTTATGAGTCCAACTTCACAACGTGCTCTCAGTGTTACCTCGACTAACAAAGGTGCAATAACTGCGTGTGCTGAATGTTTTGCGAAGTAATTGGGGTTATTTGCTGACACTGTGGATCTGATTAAGGAACAATCTGCCGTCGCTGAGCAGTCGATAATGAATGACTCCGTTTTCTGATTGGACTGATTACAGGTCAGGAGTTAGTCCAACTGAGATGTGATGGGACGTGGTTTAAAAAAATATAACGGACTGTAAAATCATTTTTGGATACGTTTGAGGAACTGTAGCAAAAGTAAACTATGACCAACAGCTAGATGGCTGTAAATCATCTTACATATAAATAGTTTTTTGCCATCAACGTGTCTCACATAACAAAAAGTTATGTAGAAATCTATGGAAGCCAACTGAGGACAAAATAATTTAACTTTATAAGCAACATAATACATAATAATTACTTGTTTGGGATTCTTGATTCAGAATTTCTTATTTTACATCACTTACAATATAACTTTAAAGGACAGAGAGAGAATTTAGTTTTCATTTCAATGTTTGGCATTTTAATGTCCATTTTAATCTACTCTAAACTACTCAGCTAACAAAACAGCCAGTATGAATTTGAATACCTATAAAAGTCTTTTTAGCTGTATATATGATCAACTAAAAACAAATAAGACCTTCTCTCAACCTGCACAACTTGAAATTATTCCAACTAGTTAAATTCAGGCAGATGGGAATATTTTGTTATGTACTGTATTTAAACCTCAATATTAGAAAGGCAGTAGGTATGATGGGTAAATTTCACATTTGGGTGTTTTGTCATTCTTTTACTGCGTTTCTTTCTTTCCTCCTTAGAATTGACCACATTAGGAAGCTACAAATGTAATACGGAGCGTGCTGTTAAATACAAAAATTAACCAGAGCTGAGAATGTAGTGAGAAGAAAACTCCTTTAAAATCACGGTAACGCAGATGAAGATGATCACGTATGTAAATTTTAGATCAGCAAAGTGGAGTCGTGATGTAATAAAGAGTCCAATAATCATTAATTAAATCAAGTTCTACTGTATGGGAGGCAGTGAGTACACTGCTGTATGACCTGTCTGATCGAACACGGATCCTCCATAAACACTAAACTACACTTGTGAATCACCTTGATCCCAGATAAATGATGTCATCAGTCTACATCTATGCTTACTCTTTACAATTTTTAAATAGGCTTTGATAGAAAATATAAACTTTAATGTCTCTTCTGCTATCTAACTTATTAGATAATGTATTAAAAAGTCATGTAAATAATGAAAAGACTAGTTTTGAATGTTATACGGATGTCCCGTTGGCCGGCGGACACCTGAATGTTCCTGCTCTACCCAGCACCTGAAATAACAGCACTGCTGCACGCGGGGAACTCGTAATATTCTACAGATCGATGCAGTTTTATTTCCATCTTTCCTCTCCGTTTGCTGTGAATGACGTGGTCTCTGTTCCCGTTGGTTTGAGTGTCTCTGTGTGTGATCTTGGCACTTTGGTTGTGGAGAGCAGAGAGAAACTGGAGCCGACTGGTCGTGTCGGTTTGGCCAGAAATCCACATTTCTTGCTTCTTCTACCAGGCCAAAGGGGAAGACAGTCTGGGGCTTTTGGGGTTTTCTGGAGTCTGGGTCTCACTGAGAGCTCTCTGCAGAACAAAATCCACAATCTAGTCTGAATTATGCTCATTTTAACATTTAATTATTTGAAAAGTGCTGCTGTCCGTGGAATCACACGTAGTTTATCAACAGTACAGTAACTCACCTCAAACTTGGACATGAAGTCTGCAAAGATGCCGAAGAAGGCCTCCGTGCTCGTGGACTTGCTGTCCTCTCCAAAGTAGGAGGCCACCTTGGAGAACTCCTCCATCGCTCGGGTCTGCAGAGACTCCAGAGACTGGATGGCTGGGTGGCTGTTCTCCAGAAAACTCTGCATGGACGGATGCAAAGAGGCACACATTAAAGGGGCACTACTCCTATTTTGCAAGTCGGTTTACTCACCATGAGGAGTAAAACATCAGCCTGTGCAAAGAGTTAATTAATTAATAATTAATTAGTCTTAAGGAGAAGAAAATAAAATAACTGATGGCACAGGTTTGATGTCTAAAAAATAAACAGTCTATATTTACAAAGCACATTCTTTAATGAGTTTTAGGTGGTAAATGATAATCTTATATTCCTATAATTCCTATAAGTTTGATGTGTATTGTAAATTTAAAGCTGTTAGCATACGCTCATGACAGACGCAAAGTGGTCCTCAGGGGTGGATGGGATCTTCTGACAGGCCGTCCGGATGTCCTGGATGGTGTTGTTAAGGTCACTCAGCTCTGCTGTGATGGCCCTCTGGTTCACTGCACAAACCACAAGAGAAGTCAAAAGAAAAGTCTTAGCAGAACTAGAACTGTGCAAATCAGACGTTTAATGACAAGCACTCAAAACAAAATGGCAAATTAAAACGTGCCACATTATCCTGTCTTTGTTAAAATGATGTTTCTGAACAAACACTGCAAGAGTCTTCATTACCCCAGAAGCTTTTAGTAAAGTTAGCCAGCTCTGCAGTGACACCCAGAACAATGAGCAAAGACTACAATCTGCTTCTAGGTGATTTTCAAGGAAGAAAGTGGAGTCAAAAAGGCTCTGCTGCGGTAACATCTCCATACCCTTGGCTGCCAGAGGCACTGTTGTGAGGTCTCTGGAAAAGTTGAGCAGCTCAGGGAAGTGCTGGCACAGAGACTTGGCCAGAATGTGGAGGAAGGTGGATTTCCCATCCACTGTCTTGGTGGTGCTTAGCTGCATGAAAAGAAGAACCAGTGAGGGAGACTAAAAACCTAAATCAGGACGAACACAACACAGTTGGAGCACACGAATCGACGGCGTACCTCAGTTAGAAAGTTGATCTTAAAGCTGGTTGTCCTGTGGCTCTTGGGCTGCCCATTGTTCAGGTAATTCCCCATTGCAAGGACGAACTGTGAGCGAGGAAAAAAACACTAAAGAACAACAGCAGACATATGGGCTGATGGCTTCACACTAACTGTGAAGGTAAGTTTTACCTCCAGGATTTTAGCCAGTTGCTTGCTGCTCCTCAACTGCACCGACGCCTTGTAGATGTAATCGAATGCCACCTTCATCTCCTCTGTCCTCTCCTGCAGGGTCGTCTTGAAGTGGAGGCTCCGCAGACGGGTTTTATACTCGGGCACCATCAGCATCTGAAACATTAACAGAGCCCTCTCCTTTAGATAAGTCATACTCTTACTTTTAAACACTGGTCACACTGGATTATTTGTGGTAAGGTACCTGGAAGATGAACTGGTCAGGCTCGCTCAGTTTCACTGGGTCCTGGTCAAACTGTTCGTACTGTTTGACCTCGTCTTCGTCGGGGGCGTAGAGCAGCAGCTGCTTGATGTGGGCTGGCTCCAGCCTGTCGGTGGTCATGTTCATCAAAACCTGACGCAGCTCAATGGGGGAGAGCTTCAGATGGGCGATGAGGATGGCTGCAGCGAGGGGGCGGTGGAGGAGAAGAGGAACGAGGGGGGAAATGTGGAGGATTTACATCTGTGTTTCTCACAGTATGAAAGATCAGCAACTGCTGATGAAACCTTGTGTCACACTGTGATTAATTTTTCCATTGTGTATTATTAATATTTCTTTGTAGTGGTTTTGAAATCCCACATTACAAACCATTAGGCGAGCAGTGTGCTCCTAAGAGTAAAGGTCATACTGTATTTACGAAGGCCCGTTTTTTAGGATGTTTTGCCCTCTGTGTTTTGACTTGTGATGAAATGTTGTTGTATGTGTATTTTCACAGCCTTGACCTTTCCTGTGCGTGTGACCCCCGGCCTCGTCCTTCGGGTACTTACAGGCGTTGTAGGCTTTCTTATGAGACAGAATCTCCACCACATCTTTCTTTTTAAAGTTCTCGGGCAGGAAGGCCGGCTCTGGAGGAGAGACTGATAATTTCAACAGCAGTGTCAGGATGTGTTCTCCAGGCACCAGGAGGGTCAGGACACACACACACACACACTCACAGTGGCTACATGATGCGGGTTGATGGGTTAATAACACAGCTCTCCCATGTGATTCACTAGACACCAAATAGCTCATTGTAAAACGTCCTAAACAGGTAAAGATGATGTTAGCTTTGACTCTGACAGAGCTGTGTTATTACTGAACTCTGTCATGACTGAAAAGAAGAAGGGTTATGGTGCCTTATGGAGAATGGGTTTGATGAACAGGTGAATTGGAAGCTCCAAAGCAGGTAATGGAGAACACCAGCTGTGAAGGTACAAACAAAACAGGTGATGTCAGTAGTTAAGCACACGGCTTCACTTTTCCTTCAAACTAGTCCTCTGATTTAAATCAATCTAATGAAACAGTGACTTTAATCATGATGCAAATGAAGAAGAGACACGGACACACTGTCAATGATGATGATGATACAGAGTGATAAAATAGTGACAACAACTTACTGGATCTTCGTTGGGTCCCAAAGTGCAGGTCGAGGTCCAAGTACTTCACCATGTCAGTGAGCTTGTCGTAGTCTGAATCTTCCCCGAGCTAAACATAGACAAGGACACACTGTGTACTCTCCGAAGAATGCAGTCCAGGTTTTGCAACCTAGAAGCAGCTCTCCAAAGATCTTATTATACACAGCCATCACCTAATCATGTCTGATAGGGTTGTAAAGTGAGAGCTAGAAATCTAATATGAGCTGATAAGGCCCAGCATGAATTCTATTTACAAAAACAACTTTGCTTTTGATGCTGCCGTGACTCATCAGACGCATAACAGACTAGATGAGTAGGCCTGTCCAAATACGGGGAGGGAGAAAACGGAGGAGGTGTGAGAAAGCTCGCGGGCCAAGGTGGGAAGATTCTCAAGTTGTTTACTGCATGTGCTGCATTTAAGGGCACCTGATTTATGAGGCGACGTCTTGAAGGAGAACCTGATGGAATAAAGGCTCGTTACTCACCTGACCCCATATGGTTCCCTCCGAGTTCTCCACCTGCTCCCAGCGTAGCCTCTTCACGCTCATGTGGTTGGCGTCTGATGCATGGTGGCCTGTCTTGGGCAGCGGGGGCGGGTTGCAGGGCGGGGGCAGGGGCGGAGGTGGAGGTGGTGGTGCCTTGGAGATCAAGAAATGCTCATTTTAATTTACAAGTTGTTGTTTTTTTTTTTAAACTATGCTGTTTGAACAAGACTGTCGAACACCAGGGTCTGTCGTGAGGATTTGCTGTTTAGGTACAGCAAACAAAATGAACGTCCTATTTGGCTTGAACCTATGTGTGATCACACTCAGCCTTAGCTTCACCTACTTTTTGAAGCTTAATTCCCTTAAAAACCAGAGCTATTGTCATTGCTTTTCCTTTCCTGCTTTAATTAGGTCCTCTTCAGTGAGTGAACTGTCAGAAGGTGCAGCCTGTTGTCTGTTCTGTCAGATCTCAAGGTCTTCTATTTCTGTAAACGTGCTGTGAAAGACAGCACGAAATCTTGAAAGGGGGGGCGGGGGCTTGCATGTTTTCTCTTGTCTTTGTCACATTTCTGTTCCTAGGAGATCATTGCAGTGTTGCTGCTGCACTGCAACACCTCGTGTTTTCCAGGAATAGTATCTCACATACTTATGTAAACGTACTGTACCTATGGATTTCATCACAGTTTTGTTTTGCTTTTTATTTGAAATTGACTGTTAAGACAAGTTACCTGTTGTGACTGGTTTTCCGATCTAGTGCTCTCATAAGTCTTTGTGTGGCTGGGGAGGGTGGAGTGAGACGCCGGAGGCTGGGAGATGAGTGTGGAGCCTACGGTGCTTTGGCTCGGACACTGGGATGAGCTTTGGTCTTGGAGGGATGGTGGCAGCGGGCCCTGATAGCTGTGTTGGTGGTGGAGCTGGTGGTGCCTTTGGAGCACGAGCTGGCTTGGTCTGAGTGTCTGAGGGGAGGGCTGCGGGGACGGCTGATGGATGGGCTGGGGCTGGCTGAGCTGCCGGGGGAGGTAGCAGGGGCGGGATGGCTGGAAGGAGCGCAGGGTGGTGGAACCGAGGGTGGTGTGGCCGTGTGAGACCCGGCTGGTGGTCTGGAAGCGCTGGTGCAGTTTCTCAGTCTCTTCTCTGGTGGGGAGCACGTTGTGAAGAGGAGAGCGGCTGGAAAGGAGGGTCCTCGGCGGGGGCGGTGGAGGGGGAATGATTGGGTGGTGCGGCTGGAAGGGCATCCGACTGCGAGGGACGTGCTCCGGGGAGAAGCGGATAGGAGGGTCAGTGAACTGGGCAGGAGGGGGTATCAAGCCCTGGAAGGGTGGAGGGGGTGGGGGGCTCTGGGTGGGAGGGGGTGGGATTGGTTCAGATTCCGAGGAGTAGGACGGAGAGGAGGCCTCATCGCTGCTGCTGTGATCCTCACTGCTGCCACTGCTGAGCCGGCGAGGCATGAAGCCCAGGTCCTGGTCCTCCTGGAAACTCATCTGGACGGAGGAGAGTCACATCCTCAGACCTGATAATCACAGCTTTCACCTCCACATACTCTCAACATATCTTACAAGGATAATAATCTTTAAAAGGCAAAGTAGCGCTTCTTCATTTTAGAAACGTGCTTATCAGTAGGCTATGTGACTCTCGGGCCTTGGTCATTTTTAGCCGGTTGAATTTCTAGAAACAGAAACTTACTCTAAATCTGAACTGATCTGTGTGAAACACATGCACTTAAATATCAAAATTAAAAATGTTAAGTAATAATGTTATAATAATGCAAATACTGAAAACAATTACAGTATGGACAATATGCTGCTTTCCATTTCTGAAAACAAAAGCTAACCTGACAAAAAGAGTTTTAACTTGAAACAACTCATCATAAGCTGAGAATAATCTACTATACGTGACAAATAATTCTAATAAATATTGAAATGGGACTCTACTGTGTAGCTAAGCATCATGTTTTACTTACAGGCCCACTTCTTCTTCTGAAACCAAGACCACCGTGATATATCTGTTCATGTGACACAAGTGTTCATTGTAGCATACATTAGAGCTGCTCTAATGTAAACATGCAACACTACAATGTAACTACTAACTTCATTTACATGCAAATTTGCTCAGTTGTTCATAACAAGTAAATGCATAAACTAACGCTTTGTGTAGTCTAAAGTAGTACAAAAGATACCATCAAAAGATTCTACAGTGCTTTAGTTAATTCAGACCTATAATTTTCATATATAGCACAAAAAAGTAAACTAATGGTGAGAGTGAAGGTACAAATAGCGTTACTTGCATGAGAAAGCGTTTTTACAGTGGTTATACTAAAGAGTCACATAAAATAATTTAAAAATAGTAGGTAGTAAAAACGCATGATGGTACCAGTGGTAAAACAGTAATAAAAAATACTAACAAATTGGGAGATACTGTTAGATATTAAGCAAAGTCAGATCTGTGTCCAGTCTTTTTTAAGTCACATATTTAGCTTAAAGGTTGGTGCAGCCTGAACAGTAAAACTTGTCCCTGAACTATAACATTTTAAGTAATGCCAGGTTTTTAGGTCGTTCTTCTATCCCTCGGTAGTAGAAGGCAGAGACATGCCTTCCTACTTTCTTCCATCATTTACTTCCCCAAAAAGCTCTAAGAAAAGCAAAGAGGTCTGTATCATGCTACTAACTCCTGTAGACACTTATTCAGGGATAACTGGCAGTCCTGCACAGAGATACTGATGCTTAACAATCAAGATTGTAAACCTGTAAAGACCTTAACATTAAACATTGCACTGTAACTATGTGTATTGATGAATTCAGCTGGTTCCTCCTCACCTCCTCATAGTCGTTCTCCCCAGGCACGAAGTCATCCACCAGAGTCACCCGGTGTCCCAGCTGCTCGCTCAGTGCGTCCAGGAACTTGTCCGTGTCCCTGCTGCGAGGTGGGCGGGAGAAGGTGAACAACTTCTTGCGGCGGGTCAGCGTGTTGGGGCCGCTATCTGAGGGCTGAGGGGAGGCGGGCGGGCTCTCCAGGCTGACGTAAGGGTTTGACTCCACACTGCTCTGGTGGTGGATCTCATACACAGGAGTGGGGAGAGGCTCCTTCCAGGATAGGGACAGGCCGGATTTACGGTTACCTGTACAGAGGGAAGTCAAAGATGGCTGCTACTGGCATACTCACACTGCAATATATGATGAATTGATGTTCCTTGGGCATTTTTTTACCAGGTTACCATGACAACAACAACAAATTGCATGCTTAGTATACGCATATAGTAAAAACTAGTGTGTCATGTTGCCATGTTTACATTAAGACTTATAAAAAGCAGGTAATTTTGTTGTTGTGTTATCTCCCAATTTAATGGCTTGGATTTGCAATAATTCTCAGACAACCTAAACATGGCATCAGTCATGTACCAGTGAGGCCCAAAGCCGTAGCGGCACATGTTTGGGAGCCATTGATGACAGCGTGTGTGCGTGTTGATTGTTGTGTATGTGTCAGCCCCAGAGTACCTGTGAGTGGGGGGAGTGTGAGGGGGGAGAGAGAGCGGCCGTAGGCCTCAGTCTGTCCCAGCACCTCGGGCTCTGCTGAGGAGCCACCCTGCAGTGGAGTCACACTCTTCCCCGCGTACACATTCTCCAGCTCGGTGTACACACCTGTCATCTATGAATGGAGGCATGATCAGCTGGTTAGCACTCGATTACTGTGGCGCATTTGCTTTGAAGGTCTGCTGCGTAAATGCCTTTTAATAAAAAATTGAGAATGACTTATTAACTGTACTGAATCGCAGTAATCACAGGCAGACCTTCAAATGATGAGTCCACAGAGCAGAGATATCATAACTAGCATTCATTATGCCAGTTGAGGAGTGAAGCTACACTTATACCTACATGATTGAGGTCGGGGGACTCGGGGAAGGAGGTTCCGTCTCCTGACTGCCTCTCCTCCGGGCTCCCAGATTCATCGACATGTATTCCTGAAGCACAATGAAGCATGAATACGTGGACGTAAACCTCCACCGTTCATCCACCTCCAGCAAAGAGAGAGGATGAAGCAGAGCAGGCAAGCGTGGAGGAGCAAAAGGCAAAAGCCGGACATTTGTGGAGCAGAAATTCGCAACGGCAATGGAAAAACACTCAAAGCCTGATGAAAACTAAGTGGGAAGAAAATGTGCTTCTGAGCTTGGGGACATTATTGAAAGCAGAGATAAATGTGAAATGTATGAACTCAAGATGACATACTTCATCTTATTTATTTATCATCCTGCTGCATGTTCCACAGGTGGACACAGCCTTTTTTTCTAATTTAATTACTGAAGTTTTAAGACAGTTAATCAAATCTGTATTAAGAAAAATGCTCATTTGTGAGAATAAGAAGCCACTGTTCAGTTTGAAGTTTCTTACATTTCCGGTCCAGATGTGTTTGATCCACAGTGGAGGTGGAAAGCTATTGAAACCTATCAGTGTAAACTCCAAACCCGCTGCAGGTAGCTTATAGAGCATCAAAACACATTTTATGAGGTATGTTTCAAAGGGAGGAAACAGTTATTATGTGCAGCGTACCCATTCCCAGATGAGTGCCAATGATGCAGTCATCAGAGCTCCTCTCTCGCATGCTGTTGCGGTAAGACGTCCCTGTCACACGCATGGAGCTGCTCCGCCGGTGGTGCTCTGTACCTACGTCAGGCTCCAGCACTGCTGCAAAACACACACACACACACACACACAGTCATGTTGCTTTTTCACATAAAACAACACTGTGTTTGCTTGCTCATGCTGTTCATATATTCAGAGGAACTTCCTCAGTGAAGATAATCTCCATATTGTGCTTTTGGCTCACCACTGCTCTTGAAGCCCAGGAAGCGTGACAACTTGCTCTGGCACCGTTCCTGTTCGTCGTAGGTCAGTAGCTGGTAGATGAACTGCCAGATCAGCTGTTTGGCTGGAGTGTCCAACACTGGAAACACATCTACTATGAGCGTGTCCACATTCCTGCAAAGATACACCCATACACACATCCTTACATAACCAATGCTTGTTTACTGCTGGGTAATTGACTGGCATTTAATATAAGGATTCAATGTATACTATCTGCGTTAGTAAAAGCACATAGAGACGAGGCTGAAAACGTATCTGTGGGAGGATAACAGGGATGTTAGTAATGGTAGGATTTGCATTTACAGTAGAATTCTGAATTTTAATCCTGCAGCATCACATGTTTGCATCTTCTGCAGAGCTAATTTACCATCTATCTCTTTCCTTCAGCCCTCCTTGAAATATTATCGCTGCCTAATGGGAGTAATAAACTTCCTGCTTAGCTATGTGCATCTGCTTCTTCCCTGCCTTTCCTCTCCACATCTGTCTTTTTCTTGCATGCAGAGCACCCTTATCAACCTGATATATTGAATATTCGAAAACACTGTTTCCTGGGCAACAGCCACATCTTTTCCGTAAATAAGTTTCTTTCAGTATTTACCCCTAAGATAGATTTGCAGATGCTAAAAATGTAAAGCTGCATTCAGTATGCTTATTGCTGTCACTTGATACCATTTGAAACTCCATTCTATGTGAGCATTTCTACAGACCCTCTCTGTCTCTGACCTGTGCTGGAAGAACGTCTCCAAGGACTTGCAGACAGTGTATCTCTCCTGGATGGTGAGCAGGTGCTCCAGCTGCTGGCTGAAGGTTCGCCCGTGGACTTTGATGCTCGGTGGAAGAATCTCTGCCACCCACTGCAAAGAGCTGAGTGCTGGAGACCTGGGCAGCCGACACAGTCATCATCGTCATCATCACCATCACTATCACTATCATCATTTTTAGACATCCACATTTTACATGTTGTGTAATAGTAGTGTTACAATAGTGTACTGACCTGGAGCGTGTTAATGTGGTGGGGGCCAGACTAGGGGTATCCTCAGGATCCGTTTGGTCTGAGGAGTACTCAGATGGACCCTCCTCCACCACCAAGGTGGGCATCGCCCCACTACCCTGCAGCATGGACACCACCTTCTCATGGGAACAGTTCCTAAAGAGTGAAAGTAAGAGAGCTACCTGAGATGAACAGACTGACAGAATCATGTAACATTCACATGGCAGTGGACATGAATATCATAACTATCTGATTTTCCACTATTGTGGATGCCATACACCATATGCTCACTTTGTAAACACTACACCGAAAGCTCCCACATATCTTGTACTTTATTTTCTTTCTCTCTCTGGTGGTGAACAACTCCCACTGTTTTCTTGATCACCTCCCACTTCTGCAGCACTGTGTTATCACGGAGTGCAGCAAAATTATGCAGCGCCAATCAAATCAGTACATCAGGCAGCCATGGGAACGGCTCTGTGGTCCTTCTTTCACATGGCTATCAGGGTGGCCGGGTGAGTAATCCTGTTTCTCTACACGGTGTTGGTTATATTAGCTGATATACTGCTTGATGCTGTATTTGCTGAACTCATATATGTACAATTCAACTTCATCCACGATGAATTTCTGCACTCCCACACTCACTCTCTTAAAAATCCAAAGGCATAAGGTCAAGAAGTTGCGCAAGAGAACTACGTTGACGCCTACGAGGAAAGTTCAGTTTACACAAAAGTTTGTGTTCACGTGCATCGCCCAATGCATACATACTGCACCTGCACACACGTAAAAGTTAATACATTAGAAGTTTAAATTGGAGTTTGGATCACTCTGAAATGTGCTATAACTTTTAGATAAACTGACACGAAACTTTCATTCTCTATAAAATTGTACTTAATTCTAAAATAAAGTGAACCACTGGCTTTTTTCTACTGCCATTAAAAAATAAAAATTAGATGTGATAATAATTTGTAAATTAGTTAAAAAATGCAGCTAAGACACTGTGGGATAAACTAAAACTTCATGTACTGTGTGATGGATCATGTGGCACTGAAACATGTGTTTCATATGGGCAGCAGATGGCATCTCCCGGAGAAACACAAGCCCTGATATCTTTAACTATGTCAAGAAGTTGGACAGTAGACAAATGCTAAATACTACTACTGCTGCTGCTGCTCGTAGAAATGCAGTCCATTAAAGACAAACCTCATGTCCAGTCCGTTGAGGAAGAGGATTTTGTCGCCTGTTTTCAGTCCACATTCCTCAGCTGGACTATCTGAGAGGGGAACAGAAATTTAAACATCAATCAAAGATTAAAATAGGGATCCTGGCACACGCTTACTGAACAGACAAGCTGTACAGGGAGAGGTGGTGACTAATGTGATGCTGTCAATAAATGTATGACAACTAACAAAGCCTCTCAACACACAAGATCATCTCCATGCTAAATCTTATTACGTAAGGAAACAGCGCTGTCAAAACAATCCCCGGTAGAATCTTTTGTGACTGCACTGCACCCGTCCACCATCGCCTCCTCATCTGTCAGCTGGCTGCTGAATTTTGCTCACTTTGAATGTTATGTCACCTTCTTTTTTTCTTTTTTTTACCCATAGTTTAGACATAACAATTTCTTCATGTGATAATTGTAGTCTGCGCACGCTTGGGCACATTCATCGGTCGGACTTTGTATCACAGGACTTGTGTTTTCCTGGTTCACAGTGAAGGATCTGTGTTCAGATCACGATGAGAGACATGTTATCCACCCCCACCATCTCTATATCATCCTCCATAAGGCCCACTGAGTCAGTCCGCTCTGGCCGCTTCAGCACATGATGGTGGGAGATGGTGGTGGGTGGGAACAGCGCCGTCATCATCGAACACACACACACACACACAATACACACACATACACATACACCTCCCTCTTCAAGGCAAACTCCCTCAACTTCACAGACTCTTTTGTTTTCTACTTTTATTTCAGAGAGCAATAACGCTTAATTAAATAACCCTTTACTGCTGGAAATAAAAAAAAATAAAAGTAATTAACACGTTCACTGAAAGCACTAAGTAGCAATTACCCTGACAAATCTTTAACAATGAGGTTGATTTCCATGGCAATAAAGTCAGCCTGGTGTATTTTATCCCAAAATTCATTCAGCGGTGGAAACGACCCAAAGCAGCTGAAGCAAGCTTACTAATCAAATATTAAAGCAATAAAACGTGTGCATTACAGACCTGAAGGAGCCAAGAAACTCAATAAAGCAAGCGTAAGAAGAAAAATGTTTAACATTTTGCTATTTGCAGTTTGATGGGGGAGTAATGTTTTGTTTTCATATGGTTTAAACAAACAAGATGTGATATTTCTTTAATAAAGACTATGATAAAATGTTTTTGGTAACACAATTTATTATTTACTGTTTTTAAGAAGCTTAAATGTGCATTTGTTTATCATAGTCATTATGAAAACAATAATGCATCATAACAATGCTAAAGCCCTCTCAGCATTTACTAATTGCTCTGGACACTAAGAATATCAAGCAACTAATATAGTAACTCCTAAATAAGCACAAATATAGCCCAGGATATGCAGAAAACTCAAGCTACACATAGAAATCAGTGTAAAATCCATGAATGTAGCTGTGTAGCATTGACTGACTGCTATAAACTGCACAGCACAGCCTGTTCTGAGTGTTTTCCTCTTAACATTTCATTGGTGAGTCATACAAGTCCACTTCCTGGTACACTCATAGTCACACACACAAACACCTCCTGATCACCTTCAACCCCGAGTGGCTGGCACCACAACCGACTCGCCCACGTAAAATAGCCGTGCCCCCGCCTCCACAGCCAACACACAACGGCGTTTGGGTCAAACTACCACACACACACACACACAGGAGGAGGCATTTCACAGAACTGCACTGTACTGGTTTTTATTATAAAAGCAGTACCTGGAATAACAGAGTCGATGCAGACGGGAGCGTGACCTCGCAGCGTGAAACCAAAGTTCTTCTTGCCCCTGTAGACACGGACAATCCTGAGGACAATCACAGGGATGTGAGATGAATGACTGAGAATAGCACTAATTGATGAATTTCTTTCACACTAAAATAAAAAAATGTACTATTCAACCTGTTAATGGCTATTTTGCATCATTAGTGGGACCTTTTACAACATAATATATTTATTTAACACTCCTTTCATAGCAATGCTGTGATTTCACAGTTTACGCAGGAAAATGGCAGAAATTCACTGGTTCCACCAGGTGTGATGAGGAGACTGACTGCTCATTTTGGTTTTGTATCAAGGGAAATTCAATTATTATATATATTTTTAATTCGTTTGTAAACCACTAACTAATTAAAATAGCTGCGATCTGAAGGATGTTGAATTTGTGGCATTTCATATGCAACTTCCTGTTTCAAGTAGCCAATGAATCGTTAATATTTCATGGTGCCGGCGCTTGGCAACCTTTACGTGAATGGACGGTGGCCCAGCTGCCGCTGAAGTGCATGTCTGTCACTGTTGTTTTGATTTGTCACTTCCTGTAGGTGGGAGTCTGAACATGTGGGATATGACGCTTCTTTCTTCTGCAGCCCATCTTTGTCATGCAGGCCGGTTTTCTGTTGTGTTTTTATGTAACAATACAAACTAGATCAGCCTCAACTCTGCATCACTCCACACATCTCTGTGTGTGTTTCATTCAACCAGCTTCCGGCCTAAATAACAATAATTCAGGACACACTCTATATGGAAGAAAAAAAGCTTTGACATTTTGCTGATGGTGAAGCTTTGCTCCCAGTGGAGGAATACTTAGTGGAACCTCCTATTACATCAAATATGACAAACGTGTTGCCATGGAAACGACTCAAGACAAAACAACCTTGATATGTAAACAGGGAGGGAATTGAAAAAAGAAGAAGCTGGAGAGAGAAGACAGACAGATCTGTTCTTTAAGAGTCGTGGTTACTGCTTGTTATGTAACACAAGCTAAAAGCAGATGGGTGCACTGGGTGCTGTATGCGTGTGTGTGTGGTGGGGAGCGATGCAGCATCAACCTTGAACACACTATTCTCGATCTATCAGTCTGCTTCTCCGTCCTCTCTTGTTCTCCATCTCTCGGTTTCTTTGGCGACCTGTCTTTCTGTCTGTCTAGCCACTGCAGAGACACAAGTGTTACACAACACTCTCGAGGAGGTTTATTCAGTTCAGGCAAAGCACCAACCCAACTTCTTATTTTGATTATGCCACTTATTCCGCATACTGCATGTAATCTCTTCCTTTTATCACAGGCAGCTTGCCTCCTGCTGTAGTGTGACCTGTCAATATGATTACAACACGGCATGATCACACACATATTTTCACTCCTGTAAGGATGAGGGTGCATTTTTTGGTTGGATTCAGTTAGAAACTAAGTCCATCGCTGTGTTATTACTTGGACAGCTGTGCTATCAGCTGGCACGTAGGATAAACAGGTTGAAAAGGTGGCGAGTTACATACCAGGATATGACAGCTTTAGTTTTAAGGAGCTAAAAACACTATGTGAAAAATGAATCTCAGCACTTTTTAAGGTGTTGTGAAAAACACTGTCTACTACGCATACATTAGGGGGAAGTGCAGCTTCATATCAGTACTCTGAGGATGAGAGGAGGTTTATGAGGTCAATATATACATGTTTTAAATCATTAAAATATCTGAATAAGAAGATAAACAGGAATCCTGTGTGTGGTTAACTTGTTGGTCTTTCCATGGTAAACAATACTTAAACAGAACTGCAAAACTCAAAATTCAAAAAACTAATTAGGAGTCACGTGCTCACCTCTGATTGGGTCCAATGGGAGGATGTGGAGGTATTCCAGAGACAGACTTTCTGCCCCTGTCTCTCTCTGGCTCACCCCTCCCTCCAGGTTCTCCTCCATCTCTTGGCACCGAGCTGGCCCGTTTGGACCCGTGGTGCCGCTCGGAGTGGTCCTCGCTCCGACTGCGCCGGATCCTGCCCTGCGGCTCACTGATGCTCTTGCTGCGACAGAGCCGGTTGATCACGTTCTGGGAGACGGCCTCGTCAAAGCGCTGCCGGTGCTTCTTGGGAATGAAGATTCTGGCAAACATGGTGGCATGTGAGGTAAAGAGATAAAGAGGGCTGAAGTGAGTTTGGTTTTCACAAGAGCTGTGGTAGAAAATAGGAAAAGAGCAGGAAAGAGGATGGACCTATATCACAGATCCACCTCGATCCATTTTGAGAACACAAAGTCCATTAATAAAAAATCTTGGTTTCCCACAGATATAACAGCAGCAAGTCAAACGTTCAGCATGAGCAGAGATTAAAAAGTGATGATCAGCTCGACTCCTACTAAAATAATCTTCACAATCCAAGTCCGTGCTAATTCAAATCAACAGGCTTCCTCCTTCAGGACACAGATTCAAAGAAAAGGAAAACAGCTTGTGGCTGACAGGTAAGGAGTTTTCCACCCTGTAGGTGACAGTAGTCCGCAGAGAGAAGTAAAGGAGTCAAACAGAAAAGAGAAAAGGCTTCTGTGAGAGAGACGGTGAGGAAATCTTGGCGTTACTTGCTGCTTGCTGGAGTCTCACTACTGCAGCGTGAGCTACCAGAGCTAGAATACAGCAAGAGGAAAAAAGGTGTGGGAGTGAGCAAGCATGGGATTCCTCCTCTGCCATCTCTCTCTCTCTCTCTGTCTCTGTCTCCATCTACAGTATCTTGCTCGCTCACTCTCCTACACTTCCGTCCACTCATCACCTCAGAGTGTGAGCACAGAGCAGGAAGCTGTCATCGCTTTGTTGACCTTGGACCTTTACGATTTTCCCCGGTTGTGACACAGAAATGCTTTTCAGCTTTAAACAAGTAGTTAGTAGCCAAAAACAGCACTCAGAAAGTAGATAGATATCAAGTTAATTAATCATTTCTCATTTCATTTCTAGAAAACAATTAACAATAACGCTTTTTTTTTTCGCCACCAGATTTATCTCAGCTTCCAAAGCTCAGCTAATCCAGAATACGCTAACGTTGGAGTCACTTAGAAATGTCTAATGTGTGTTTTCAAGAAAACACAGTTGCAGTTGTGCTAACATAATTGCAAAAGGGTTTTCTACAGATTGACATCAATTAAAAGAAAATCTGATTACTAAGGGATCCCAAACCTTTGAACCAGCAAGTGGAAAAAACTCAAAAGCACCTCAAAGCACCAGTTTCTTTTGGTTGATAGGCCCAGATTAAAACAAAAACAAACAAAACTAAAGTGGGAAACACCAAGACATCTGCTCTTTTGTCCCCAAGATAAAATACTAGATCCTAAATATAATGCGACGCCATAATACTATCGAATGCTGAGATCTTAAGTTTACATAGAAAACATAAAGCTCAGCTTTATGGACAGGAAACAACTACTCCAACTCTGTCCAGATATAACAATACCAAGCCACCAACATATCTAAAGCAAATCATGTGAATATCTTTATACACACAAATCAACACCTTATTGAGAACATATTACGACATATGAAAACTAAAGAGACATTGTGGAGAAATTGTGATTTTTAACCTGCTCCAACTTTCTGACTTCTTAGTTTTTCATAGTCACCACTGCTACAGACACAATCAATCACTCAATCACCCCACCTTCATGCTGAGCCTTCCTAAACAGACTAGGAAGGCACATTTTGTAGCACAATGAACTCTCAGATTGTCAAAGAGTACGATACGTGTGCGCTGCACATACTGTGTCACATGGAGAGCTGTCTGTTTATCCCACAGCGCAGCTGAGTATGAGTACAAAGCAAACGGAGCTGTCTCCCACACAAGGACCCGGCCGACAATAGAAAACAACTTTTCATTCACATGATCAAAATGGCTGCTGAGAGACAAGACAGCCACCCCCACACACACATACACACATACACACATACACGCACACACACGTGTTTGTCTAAACCTTGAAGGAGTTTTATGACTGGCACAAACAAAAGTCATAGAACTGCACAGAGCCCGGTTAGTTGTTTCCTGTCCTTACAGTATGCTATGATTATTAACTCATGTTTACTTTTAATATTTACTATTAACATAAAAAACTGCACCCTTAAATTATTGGACAAACCCCTCATTTGCTGTATTAATGCGTTCTCGTAAGGTGGGAAAACATGTACATGCCCACAGTTGCCTACACACCATAAACGAACAGCATGTCACATATGTTAACGATGTCTTTTTCTAATCAGACCCAAAGGAAATAGGAAATTCTAACTGCACTTTTGAATGGGACTAAGAGAAAACCCAAATCCCAAATGATCCATCGAGTGAGTCAGAACAGTTGATTCCATGTTCGTTTTATCACAGCGGCACAATGATCCAACTGAGACCTAAGCCCGAGCGCTATTTTGCACAAACAACCATTCTGATTCCCACCTACACCAGTCTGTTGTACTCCGACTGGCTGATTTGCTGCTGATCGGATGAATCAGCCACGAGGGAACGGGGTGTCACGTGGTCTGCGGGACAAAAAACAAAATAAAGAAAAAAAAAAACAAACAAAACAGCGCCAGTGAAGTAATTAGCCAAAAACACGCCCACAGAGATGAGGCATGTCCACAAGAAACTAATTAAACTGTATTAAAAACAACTCTGACGGCTAAAAAAAGCAATAAAGAAACAGGGAGAGAGGGAGAGAGAGAAAAGGCCCAACTTTACAGCAAATGAGAGTGCTAGCTGTTGTTGATTTTATTATCCAGAGTTCTTTACGGACTTAAAACATGATAGTTTTATAAATACAGATCATCTCCAGCCCTGTGAGGTTTTTGGATTATAATTTGTTGGCTTGTTTATTCAAACATAATAAATAATATATTAAATAATATATTAAAAAATATTAAACTCTTCCCTCTGTATTGGCTGGACTATATACAGTTAGCTGTTGCTACTGCAACCCTCAAAATTAGAGACAGACACAGAAAGAATTCAAAATGTTCCAAAAGCCTGATATTTGTGGTGACCCCCAGTGGTGGGATAAAATAAATACACAGTGGCAGCTGCTACTCTCCTTGCAGGAGCTCTCCATTCAGCACCACAGCACACGACAAAAGACCAGTGATGGAGCAGCTCATTATTTTTGACTCCCTCATCCACTGTCATATGATAGAAACAAACTCAAACTACTTATTGACCTTCATTTTACACATGTGGCTCAGTTTACTTGTTATGCATCACGGATGATTGTGCATAGAGGTGGACTTCTCGTTATCCCCTTGAGGCACTTCGACTCGACTGTAACTCTAAGTAGTGCAGTTCTTTGGAGCAATAATCAAACCCAAAGACTTTCAAAGATTTAAGAACTGACAAAAATGTGCCATTCATTTTTCATTAACCTTTAATATTTGCATTACTTTTTAATATAATTACTCTTTTTTTTTTATGTTTTTTTAGCTGTTCATAGAATATTTTCTCACATGCAGACTTTGATTTCAGTTTGAAATGCGTCGCCTTGTCAAAAGTCTCAAAGCAGTGAGTTAAAGATGCAACAATGATCAAAACACCGTGCTTTTAAAACGACACATCTTTTGGTGTCGCTTGTTGAAGAGTGGCTGCCACCTTTAAGAAATAGTTGGTATCTCATTTTGTTCATTTAAAGACACAGTGAGCCACATATTTTTAGCCTGCAGGTTCTGTTCAGGATCAAAGTGTGTAAGTAACTGACTGCAGCCTGAGACAGTGTTGCCTGAGCACAGACTACTGGCTGCGATGAGCAGACTCCTGAGATATAAATAAATGTGATGTAGGTGTAGCAGCCCACACAGTCCCGATCTTATTGCTGTCCCTGCTTTACTATTTGTCATCTATTCACATCGCAGTGCTAATATGTCTCCGTCTCTCACGCTGCTGCTATTAGCATTGTGCTTTTACAAATGCACATGCTCATCCAGCTCAAAATATGCAGTCATCTGTTGAAACAGCCACCTCATCACAAAAAAGTTTCCAGTTTGCATCAAGTGTTGGAAACTAAATTAGTGCTCTAATTTGACCTAATTTATAAGGAACAGAGATCTATAATTATCTGAAGGAAGGTTGTGAAAGAAGAGGCAAGCAGGGAGGAAGGGACAGATTTCTCAAAAGGGAGGAATGACAAGCAGAAAACTACAAAGGAGGAGACCTCATTTCATTTTGAGTGCCCAGATGTGGCTCAGTTGCAGCCATGTTAATGTTAAATGTTTGGCCACTGCCGTGATTTAACACACGGGTGATGAAATTATGTGTTCAAAAATAATGGAGGGAGTGTTGTGAAGGCTCTTTTTTCACATGAGCTATTTCCTGCTTTTCATGAAAACTGATTGATTTATTATGATGAATGATGGATTATAAGATCACAGGGTTTCTGTTGTCTCCAGCAGCAACGATTGTGATGGTAAAAAAGTAAAAAAAGACATATTTCATCGACTGTGCAGTGAATTCATGCTGCATTCATGCTGTATAACTGAACAAAGCAAGACTATGTTCATATAGAGGGCGCTGAAAATTAAACAAATGGGAAAACACGCAACATGCAATGATGATATGTTACATACTATACAGAGTTCCAGGTTTACACACAAGTGCAACGTTCTAACTATACTTTAATATTAAGTAATAGAATGTTTTTTTAGTTTAATTAAACCAAAGCCCAAAAGAACGATGACATCTTCACTCTCTACTGCCATGTCAAAGATAGCTGTCTCCCCATAGCCATATCTCAGTGGAGCTCTTTGTTCCTGCTGCCTTTCAGGGTCACAACCTCCCACTTGTATGCAGGGGTATATACGTTTGTTACATATTCACTATCTTGCACTTCACTCTGCAGACTGCTGCAGCACTCTGCCTGACTGTTGGCCTTTCTGTGCAAGGAAATAAAACTCATAAAGACAGTTTGGTTATTAGTCCACCCTTCACCACAGTGACAATTGTTAACTGTCATTTTTTTCCATATCAACTGCTTTCCAGCATAAGAACGTCATCCTATCTGTGACAAACGGTGGTGTCAGTACCATGATCTGGGCCTGCAAGGACATCTTGCCATTATTGATGGAGCAATAAAATCCGCAGTGTAGAAGCAAATGCAACAGGAACATATCAACAAACAGCGCGTCAAGCAGCTAGACAATGGTCGTAACCACACAAATTGAAATTTGATGTTTTGAAATCGCCCTATCAAACTCCTGACTTTTACCTTATAGAAATTCTGTGGAAGGATTTCACACTTGACACAATTAGTGTTCTGTATTATTGATTTAAGTGCTAATGGTGCTAACGTTGTGTTCTCTATAGAGACACCAAGGTCTCTATGGTGTTAGCCTTGTAAAGCCAGCTTGCCTCCTAAAAGCTTAGTTCTCAGCCCAGGTCTAAAAACTATCTACTGGACCCAAGAGCTAGAAGCTGGACCAGCAAACCACTACGTTCTTTTTTCCTGAACAGCAACCACAAGACAATAACAGGACAATGGTAAATAATACAACACAGTGTGCTCATATAACAAAAAGAGAAGTTGAATCCAAGGACAGTACACTCATTACAAAAAAAGGGAAAAATCAGAGAGAAGTCTGTTTGTTTTATTATTCATCATCGTTGTCTTTTTATCAGTGTTTTGAACAAGCCCAATTTCACAACATCTCTGTTTTCAACACTGGATATCAAAATTAAATATCAATCTTCCATCTATTGTAGAGCAATAATGAAAATATACCAAGTTGATCGAGGGCACAAACCTTCCTAAAAAGCCAATGCAATGAACAGTTTAAACAGCTTTTGAACTGTTTAAACTGTGCACAGTACACAATGTACTAAATAGTCTTTTATGGCATCAACTTCCTTCAACATGGAAATGATGGCCAGTTGGTACCGAACTGGTTACATAAAGCAGCCCCTAATTCTACATCCATTCATTTCTTTCATTTTGTGCAGTGTAGCAGTTTAACACTGGCTCCAGCCACTGGCTCTTGGAGTTCTGATTGAACACTATCATTATCAACCCTACAGAAAAAAAGAGCTCTGCGCACAGCATGTAGTTGAGCTGGTAACTGCAGCATTGTGTCTTATTAGGACCAACCACAGTCCTGACCACTCTCATTCTTTCACGTTTACCTAAGTGCTTTTTAACAAATCTCTATGACCATAATGTTACCCAAGTACTGGCAGACATCAAGCATTACAGAAGTGCTATTTATGTTGGAGCGGACACACACATATTCAGTGTAATATGGAAGAATAAAAAGAATATAAACTGAATGTGAAAATCAGCACACACACACACACACACACACACACACACACACACACAGTCATGAGGCAACTTCACTTGAATTAATACATTATAGATTTAAAGTTTTACAGTAAACTGTCTTCAAGAGATCCCAGTAAACTACTAGACATTTCTGAGGCTAAAACATCTGATACCAGACATGAATAGCAGACACCGTCCTGCACTGTATCAAACATTAAATACTCCATAGAAATAATTACAATGACTGCACCTTGTAAAAAAAAACAGTGCAGGTGCCAAACTTAAAGACACTAAAACGATCAAATTTAAATAAAATAGGCGACTGTACACAACCACACTGCAGAAAAAAAGCAGTAAACATATAAATACACAAATAAATATGCACTCACCCCAGGCAATTCATCTTTTCAGCTGTCACCCATTGCTCAGAAATGAACTAAACCTAAGCACAGGTAGCACTGCAAAATAGTGGTGAGCCAAATAGCAAACAAACCCACTGCTACAGTGCTGCTTCTCTGAGGATCTCTGAGATGTAGTGATACCCTAGTGCATGGAGGAGGCTGTGGTTGCCGAATGTCAAGGGAAAATGGTCACCATGCAGGGAGAGCAGAGAAGAGCTCCACAATAATGAGAAGAAAATCCATCACAGCCAAACAATGCGAGAGGGAGAGGTAGGACAGTTGGGCAGAGATGGACAGAAAAAAGAGATATAGCTTTAATGTTATTATTGGTGCTCGTGCAAATAGGAGTTTCCATTAGAACACAAACACCAATGAGGATCGTGTAATTGATGGTGTTTGAATTATTCATGGCCAATTTCGGGCAGAAAAATCCTGCCGCCTCCCAGCAAAACTACCTCATACTGCTGGAAACCCTTCAGACAGTATATTAATACACTAAAAAGAGTTCAAAGTGGCGTAGTAGTAGTGGAGGAAGCCAGAATAGTATGAGAATAAACTGTTTTATTGGCTCTAGTTGTGGAGGAAGTGCAATCTGTGGCCAAACTGTCTGGGGATTTAGAGAGAGGCAGGACTGCTGGTCATTTTGGCACAATCGGCAGACCACTACATCTCTGTGGCTACCTGAACTTTTTCAAGTCTTCATTGTTAGTAACTTGGTGTTATTCCATCTCATCTGAAACATCCTGGTTTCAAAAACCTGTTGGGTGTACCTCAAGGTTGTTTTTCTGTGGATACAGAGCAGCATGGCCACCTGTACTAAAAGATGTTTCCGTGAAGCGAGCACTCAACTAAATCTGACTGTGGCTCATCATCACAGGCTCCTCCATGCTGTGAATAGAGTCAACGTTGCCAATCCGCAATTAATGCTAAAACTGTAAGCACACCCCCCCCTCACATCACTTTACAGTCACAGATTCACTAACACCAACGATGACCTTTAAGCAACTTGGAAGGTCACGGTGGATTTATCCTGGCTGACAGATGGGGACTACGTAAACCTAAAGTGTAGCTTTATGATTACTGGCACTGGGGAGGAGAGCCCCTCTAATCCTGCAGCAGAATGAGCAACAGTTAAAACCTGTTTACACTTTATAGATCATTATAAATTCAAATCCCTGCAGATTTGGGACTTTTCTCTGGGACTTGAAAATGACGTGTGTAGGATACAATGCCAGAAAAACGTGTAATAATTACTTAACACTGAAAGATTTGTTGAAGCTGTTTTTTAACAGTTTTTTTTTAGCTTTTATTGACACTTTGACAGCACAGAATGATGGGAAACATGAGGACAGGCAGACGGGGGATAACATATGAGAAGAGCACAACAACCTGACATACACTGGAGATATCTAGGTTACACAATATGTCTTTCAGCCCATCCTGGATGCCTCAAGATAATGCATTTTCTGTTTGTGATTGGTGATTGTGTCAGTACTAACACTCTGTTTCTGCCAACAGTATACCCTGTGATTCAGTTTAACAGGAGCAGAAAACTCTGGCTCTTACCTGATGCTAGAGATGAGCTGTCGATGCTCATCAGTGGTGAGAATCTCCGGCAGGACAGAAGCCAACCACTCCACTCGCTTCTCTGCTGCATACTGCTTCAGCACAGCGAAGAGCTTCTCTTTTATTTCAGGTTCATCACCTAAAATCTGCTCAACCTGATGAAAACAGAACAAGATTTGCGGTTCACAGTTTTACACAGTGCCAGACTGATGCATTACCAACACTTAACCTGCAGAAGAAAACAGCCTTAAGCAGAGTTATCATCAGAAATTATGTTTCTGTGGCCTTAACTGAAGCGGACCAAGTACAGAAAATAACCTGGATACAGCTGTGATTTCAACTTACCTTCTTGTTGAACTCTAGAGCTTTGTGTTTACGATCCAGTCTCGCCCCCTCGCCTCCCATCTGACTGTCCTCTATACTGATGCTACGCTTCTGCCTTGGGCCGAGGCACAGCACCCCCAGGCGGAGCGTCCTCCCCTGGGAGGCCTTGATCAGCGCTGCAGCCGTCTCATGCTGCCTGACAGGGATGCCGTTGACCTCCATGACATAATCCCCAGCCCTCAGACCTGCACGGCCGGCTGGAGAGCAAGGTGAGCAGTCCTCCACCAGCAGGGGGCAGTCTCCAACAATAGTGAACCCAAAACGGCCATCTGGACCTGGTACTATGTCCATCTGTAATAAAAAAACAGAACACAAAAAAAAACCTTGATGTGCGTGACTCCAGAACACTCCCCAAAAGACACTAACACAGATCGAGATGTTATATACTATGACATGTATTTCCACAGGTATTAACCTACATCTACACTATGTGGATTTAAAGGGTAGCAAGACCTGCTGTATGCGGGACACCACTCCGATACTGGGAGGAATGTTCTTCTGAGTCTGGGCGATAGCGATAACAGCTTGGGGACCAAGTGTCGATACATTGTGGCCTTCGATCTCCAGAACCTGGTCCCCCGCCTGCAACCCGGCCAGATGGGCACTGCTGCCTTCCTCCACAGACAGGATGTAGCTTGGTCCATTTCCACCCAGCTGAAAGCCGAAATCCTCAGGCCATCCTTGGTTGGACGACGGCATGCTGAGGACTTAAGGGAGGGGAGGATAAAATAGGTGATGTGGGGGAAAAAAAGATGTAAGATTTAAGGATGACAGGAAAAGTGACCTCTGTGAGCAGGATCCTGCAGTTTGGAGTTTCACTGGAGACAAAAGACTGAGGTATTATTAGAAAGTGTGCTATAAAAGAAGAAGAAGAAGAAGAAGAAGAAAAAGACATACACATTCAAACAGAAAACCTTACCCAATGCAGTCAAAGCATTCAAGTCTCCTGACATGGCAATAACACCCCTAGGTCAAACAATTCTTCAGAACAAACCCGATTTTGTGCATCCGATCCCTGTATCTTCTCCCTCCTGCTATCTCCTGTCTCAAGTTGAACAGTTGTGTGTGACTCTGTAACCCTCTATCCTGAACCATGACACACTCAGCAGTCCCTGACCTGGTTCACACTCCACAGCAACCAATGAAATAAAGGCACAGAGATTGTGACCTTAATTAGCTTTAGAGACAAAGGTTCTGAGCACATGCCACTCTTTCCTGTTGAACGTTATTATGCAATAAAGAAACAGAGCGCACCTCTTACTGCTGAGAACAGCATTAAATAACAAACCATATAAGATGAAATGGCAAACAAAAAGACATTCAAAGGACAAATGCTTGACTAGAATATTAAAATGAGAATGAATTAACCCACATGTGACAGTTTTCACACACATCTCTATGATGACTAACATGAAGGCTTTCGCTAAATATCATCTATTATAAACTCTGCAGGAGGCTAAGGATGTGCTCCACAGCCTTGAGAGACACAGTACAGCAGGATTCACACAGTGGACAAAGCTGATAAAAGACTTACAGAAATCTTTAGACGGACATCGAGAGCCCCGTTTGCTCTGCCGAAAAGAGTATCTGCCTTTTTTGTTTTGCAAAAACTTCTTCATCTTAAATGTCAAGTAGCAGGTGACCTGCTAGTGTGCTAATATCCAACCTGTCTTCACAGATATATGTAAAAAAAAAAAAAAACTCTCCCCTCACCAAAGTCAAACAGAAAAGGTGACAAACTTCAAATTGAACCCCATTACTCCACCCTGAAACCACAGCAGCCACCTCATGAGCAAAGGGGTGAGTGTGCATGAAAAGCAAGTGCAGTCTCTCTGTGAGTGTGTCAAAGAGTTAGTCCTGCATCTCATCCCTGATTCATCCTAGGGCCAGCCAGCTTGCACAGTGTTAATCAGAAAACTGGGACGCGTGCACCCGCACACCTCGCTTCCGTAATAATTCTCTCTCCAAAAAGGGTATTGTGAGGCCTCATTTTTCTATAAATACACCAGTGTGTCTTTTTCCTCCTCCTCCTCTCTTGGCTAGGTGGCTCTCCGAGGGACCGCTCCTGGCCCAGAATCACTCTGCGTCGATGCAAGAAAGACTGATGAGTACTAATTGGAGCGCCTGCTTGCCTGGAATTCTGTGTGTCCGTGCGTGTGAGCACACTGAAGGGTTCAGTCCACTGGGAAGGAGCAGGGGCAATTTAAGACTTTAGTCTGTGGGATTAGTAGGATTATAAACTGAATCTTCAGCTCTCCTCCACACCGTCAATATTGGCGTAGGAACAAATGCTTCCTTCCTTTAATAAAGCCTATAGTAGAACCATAAAAAAGCAATTTTCATAGTACAGGACGTGTATGATGAGATGATATGGACATGATAGTGTCAAAATGCAGTGTATTAAATTGGATGAGTTTGGTCAAAGCTGTGATGAATACGTTTACAATTCAACCTCAGGTAGAACGATTTAGTGGAACGATTAGCAAAAATGGGGGGAATAAAAATGGCTTCTATAAGTAAGAAATGAAGGGTTTTAGTAGAATCAACTAGGCTTTTGTAATCATCTTGTTATAAATATGTGTGTTTTATTATTTTATTATTTTATATATTATTATTTAAACTTATTACAAAAATGGGAGGAACTTCTTGACCTTAAGTTGCAAAAGGTATTTAAAACACTCAACTGTTTCAACCTGAGTAAACAGCTGAGTCAACTTCATATCAGTTCACTGAACACATTTTTGCAATTTCAGTTAACTTATGTTTTTAAGACGTCAGGGGAACATTTCCAAGGTGAACAAACGTAAATTGATTTACAGTGTAATACACAAATGTAGATTTGCTATCTATCTTTGTTATGTGTGGAAAACAATGTTCACTATTTACTTACTACTATTTACTATTTTATAGACCAATTGAAAGCTTGAATAATCAAGAAGATTAATCTGTAATGAAAATGTTCACTAGCTGCAATTCTAATATTAAGCAGTAAAAAGTTACAGCCATAAAGCTCTCACATTATTCATGTGAAAATTAAAAACTACGAGTAGATGCAATCAATAATCTTCTGTTGAGAATTTGTCAACTCCTTATATTATTGTTAATTGAATATCTTAGCTAACAAAGGTATTCCACTAATGTTTTCAACTAACTTCCAACATGTTATATGTGATTGATCAATTAACCAAAAGCAAAAAACATATTGATTAATGAATAACATTTTAAATCAGGATTCGTAGTTCTAAATGTATATATCATACTTTTATTCAGTATGTGTATGTTAACTAATATGACGACCAGGGCCGTTAAAACTGAAGCAGCTACATCATCAATAAAAAGTAAATTAAAGTGAAAATTTGTTACAGCTGAAGAGAAAGTACCTGCAGGCATACCTAATGGAGTGGGAACTGTCGTTAGTGGCACAGCTCACGATAAGAAACAGCCAGTACGAAACAGACTGAATTATTAAACACAAGTGGCAGTATGTCGAAACACACATGGATCATTTAAATCACACGCTTTTCTTACGCACTCAAGATGATTGACTTGACAACAGAAAAGTGACATTTCACAGGCAATAGAGTCTGATAAAGCGGTTTGACGCTGCCACACAGATAGTACAACTGAAATATATGTTTCTTCAGAGAAATTTAATATATCATGACATTACATGATGTGTGATATTTTTATTAACAGGCAATGGACCTGATGTATGTATCCTTAAGAAAAAGCTGAATTTATTAGTCATGTATTCAGAAACTCTTTTCCAACCCCAAGTTCTAAATGCAGACACATTACACATCCATGCACAGACATTTAAAATGATCAACACACTGGGACATTGCTTACCTTTTTAAACAGTACCCATAGATGTGTGCACACGGCTCCTGAGTAATACTCCTCTCTCCAGCACTGTGAGCTGTAATATGAGTGCTGGGCCATGTCGGCAACCAGATCCAACAGGTGTCCTGTGATGCGTTGTGGCATCGTGTGGACTCCTGGACAGCAGTAACAAAAAGAAAACAACACTAAGTGACTCAGAGTTAGTTATTGATATGAACCTTGGGATCTACTTCACTACATTTCAAAGGCAAATATCATACTTTTACTTTACAAGTCACAATGCTTTCTTCTAAAACAAGTGTAATTTACAGACTAAAACAATTTGCCAATTAACTGGTTAGTGAACTGAGTGAAGATTTTTCTCCATTGCTCGTTGCATGAATGAAAGAGAGAAGGTTTTACTTGAATAGACTCAAAAACATAAAATGCATAAACTTTACTTTTACTTCACTACAATTCAGGGGGAAATATTATAACCTATACTGCACCGAATCCATTTTACAACTTTGGTTACTAATTACTTTTTCAGATGTAGATTTTTAATATTAAATCTATTTATAAACTATGATGATGTAGTAGTATGGATTAGTCTTTGCACACTACATAAAGTAATTATTAAGAGTTTGTCTCCAGTTATCAGTATTTTCTCCTTTTCAAAGGTTTAGTTTATTTGGTGTAGTTCCCGACTTTTGTGTTGCAACTAACTAAAGGATTCATTTATAAGCACAAATTAAAGATTTGATTTGTTATTTTTCCGATGAAAATAAAGTTTCTAATGTTGTTATCTGGTTGAATTTGTACATAAACTTTAGATTTCTCATTTGTTTTGATGTTTTGAAGATGGAGGACTGTGTTTAACCTCTTTGTGTGTTTATTTATTTAATTATTATTATTATTATTAAACTCGTAATGTTTGGACAAAGGTAACAATAAGATCCACATAGCTCGGAATAATGACAGGTGTCGCCCCCTGTCCCGCTGGGCTATCCACCCAGCAGCTGTTAGCTTGGATTAGCTACATCGATGCTAAGGAAGTAGCATCATTTACACACCATGGACCAAAAGTGAAGTAGGTAGCCATAGCTCTAACGAAACCAGTTATGTTGACTCGAGATAAAACACTAAAAGGCAACTATGTGTGACCTAGACTAGAAGGTAAGTGGGGAAATGAGCTAACTTTAAAAAGTAAATAAACCGGGAATCAGTTGATACGCAGGTTGGCTAACAGTGGATACTGACGTAGGTTAGCATGCTATCATAAACTTCACGATAGTCGTTGTAGAAGACGCGGCGCACCCTATCAGCTATAAAAACATTCACCGTGATTAAACAGAGTTGCCAGAAAGCATGGGGGAAAAAGCACAACTATTGTCCTCTGTTGATTTTGCTACCTGTTCGTGACGACTCTGTGCGGTGAACGTGTTGTTTTGTCTCTGGAGCTGCCAGGTGAGACATGGATTTCCTCACCCTGTTCGCTATCTACGTGGTGGTGGTGCTGACATGTATCGTCCTAATCTGCAAATACTCAGGCCAGCAGCAATCTCCCTTTCACGTACTGTTCAGCTATGTAGCAAAGGTAAGAAAACTCGAGTTTATTGCCAGTACGTCCACAAAGTGACACTGCGTGGCGCTGTTGGACCGATTTATATTAATCACAATCTGAACTATCTAGTGCAGTTGGAGCTGATGATGGTTTCCTTCACAGGTATTTGGACCTTTTACACCAAAATGGCTCCAAAGATCATCACAGTGGATAATGCACAGGCTGTTCCATCAAAGGTTTGCAATAAAATAAAGCTAATTTCATAATATATTTGACATACAGTAAAGTAAATATTCAGTCTGATGCATGCATTTACCCTGCTTTTTATTCCTAGATCATTATATCATATATTCACCATCCGTTTTTGTCATTTGCATCTACTTGCAGGGGCAACGTGTTTATCTATCTGCACATCCTGCTAGAGAGTGCCGTGTATGCAGAGTTCACCTATGAGGTGTTTGGCTACTGCAGGGAGATGGACACCACTCTGACGAGCTTGTCTGTGCCTTATGTCCTGCTGGCCGTCAAAACCTCCTTCTTCTACCTCTGTATCAAGAGAGATCCAGGTGAACATGATTTTAGCTGCAGTATCTTAAAACATATCATCAAGGCAACCTGGCTAGTGAGGTGCGAGTACATTATGAATTGTCATTAACCTTATCGTTCCTAAGATGATTTGTTGGTGATATGGTTTATTCTTTGTGGGTGTGCTGTACTCCTATGCACAGTAACTCCCTGGCACACACCAGTCATTTCACTATGTCTGGAGTGTCTAACTGTTGTCTTGGGAAGAATGGTAGTAAAGAGACCAATGATGCAGTAAATCGGGCAAAAGATGCTGTACCTATATTAATTGTTCTCTCAAAGTGTCCAGTTTATTCAGTATGTCGTCTTATTGACTTCTTTTATTCTGCTTGTGTGCTTCTTCAGCTTTTACATCCCTGCTCATTACAATTTTTAATTGTTAACAAGTGACATTTTTAATTAATTTCCAGTTAACTGAGCGTAAAGTAGGTCATTTTAGCTGATGTTTTATAAGACCACAAGAGAAAGAAAATCACTGACAGCTTAGTTCTTGACAGGATGATGTTCCCATGAATTCCCCTGGAGTACTAGTTTGTGCTTGGTGTTATTACACTGCTATAATTCTTTCTCAAATTGGCACCTTATCTGGCAGGCACAGTAACAAAGAAGAAAGTCGCTGGTCAGCTGCTCATCTACCCATATGACAAGAAACTGTTTCACCCGGGAGTCTCCTGTCCGACTTGCCAGCTCGTCAAACCAGCTCGCTCCAAACACTGCAGTGAGTTTTTTTTTTTAAACAGTAACTACCCAGGTTTGTGTGTCTTCAGGATTTGACAATTAAATTAATATTGTTACTGCCATTGCTTTCATACCCTCTACAAAACATTGCACTTAAATTGTCCAAGTATTGATTAAACCGTTATACTTTTTATGACTTTGCCCACTGGACTGTATTATTTTAGCAAAACAAATTGGAACAAGGAAAACCGAAGCATACGAGGCGCTTACTGAACAGAAAGTGCTGTCTGTATTTCAGGGCTCTGCAACAGATGTGTCCAGCGTTTCGACCACCACTGTATCTGGGTGAACAATTGTATTGGCGCTCAGAACACACGTTACTTCTTGCTTTACCTCTTCAGTGTGTGTGCCATGGCAGGTGCCATTGCCTTACTAACAGGAGACATGCTGCTTCATGCTGTGTTGCGATCAGGGCTTCTCAGGGCCAGTTACATTGATGAATATGGCCAGCAGCAGCCAACTGGGCCTCTGTTTGTTGTACAGGTGAGATATAAAACACCTGACATGTTAAATTTTTTCCAGTTCATTACATACTGAAATAATGTTTCCCTTTGTCCCTCCAGCATCTGTTCCTGACCTTCCCCCGAATTGTCTTCATGTTGGGCTTTGTGGTCTTTGTCTTCTTCCTTCTTGCGGGTTATGCCCTGTTCCATTTCTACCTGGCTCTCGTCAATCAGACCTCCAACGAGTGGTACAAAAGTCGAGGTTACTTTTGTCAGCACTGTCACCCAAGTGCAACAGTAGACCATCTCTGTGGTCCAGTACCAGACCACTCCAAAAGATATTATTACAGCCGAGGGCTACTCAAAAACCTGGGGGAGATTTTTTTCCCTCCGCAACCTGTTAGGAAAAAAGACAATTGAAAAAGGATCCTGCCTTCTCTATTATGATGTGTTTACTGTACGTTTCTTGGATGTCTTTCTCCTGAGAACTGGTGCTGACTGGAGAAATAAAGTTTACGTTAGTGATTTCTCTCTGGGCTCTGGTGTCTATGTTTTCCAGGTTTCATGATTTGGACATAATTCCTGTCACATTAGATCATGGATCATGGTATGTTAATCAAATGTTCCAGCTGCATGTTTAGGACAGTTTTATTAATTTTAATACCAATCACATCACATAATTGATTCCACCAGTGAAAGGGTAGCTACCATGCAAGGGGCTGGTGCAATTTGGGGTTCAAATCGACAATCGTGATTAGTGGACCCACTGTACCTCCTGATACCACTCTTTTAATCCCTTTATTAACATAGAACTACCATCAATTAAGCATCATTGCTTACAAAGCTAGCTGAGGTGGCTTGGGCATCTGTATTGGATGCCCCCAGGACGCCTCCCTGTGGAAATCTTCCAGACATGTCCCACTAGAAGGAGGCCCTGGGGAAGACCCTGGACACGTTAAAGGGACAATGTGTCTCAGCTGGCCTGGTGTTCCCCTGGAAGAGAAGCTGGAGGAGGTGTCTGGGGAGAAGGACGTCTGGGCATCCCTGCTTCAACTGCTGCCCCTGCGACCCGGCCTCGGATAAGCTGATGAAGATAGATGCTTATAAAGCTGAAGCAAATTCTCATATTGGAGTCACCAAAGGTACAAAATACTTTGACTTAAAGTGCAACTTCACAGATTTTCTGATTGCTTCCTATAGTTCTGCTTTGAGGAGTACATTTTTGTGAATGGAATGAAACTTTCCACTTTGCATTCCCTGTATTTCTCTCACTTCAAGCCAAAGAAACTGCTCTGGATGACATCATTTGGAGGAGCAGGTCAACCAAAACAGCAACCCCCATCATATGAGCGACCAAAGTACGTCATCCGGATGATGTCATTCTGAGTTTTACAGCTAGAAGCAGAAGGTGATTTTACTGGAATACATGTAAAGCAGATGCTTTCAGAAGAAGCAGATTTAATATCATTCATATACAGTACATGTACTTCCCAAAGTAGAACTATAAGATAGTGAAACTGACATTTAAAGCATTAGTTGAATATCAAATGAGCTGCAAATTAACCTTATTTCAATGGACTAATTGTGGCAGCAGTTCAGTTAAAGAGATTTTTTTTTTTTTTTTTTTAAGTAAAAAAATGGTTTCAACCCAGAGAAGCGGCCATGTGAGTTTTGCGGTACTGTCCCTTTAAGCCGGTGCGGAAGTAAACGGAGAATTGCCGCAACTCTCGGTGGAAGGTCAGCTTCTGCAACACGTCTCTTATTAGTTCAAACCAAATCGGCAGCCCGGAGCGCTCACAAAGTGCTACGAAGACACAGCCAAGAGTGTCTACTGACAACTTTATGACCGCCGTGAGGTGTGACTTCTCTCGGAAGACGACGCACAGCGACGGTACAACCCGGGCCGGTGGTTCGATTGCTGCGTCCTGATGTCGGGGTCCAAATGCGCACGACTGAGCGGAGCGCGGGTCCAACAGCTCCTGGACTCCGTGGACAGCGTCCTGTTTGACTGCGACGGGGTGATCTGGCGGGGAGACCAGGCCATCCCCGGCGCAGCTCAAGTCATAAACCTGCTGAAGGAGAAGGGGAAGCGGGTCTTCTTCGTCACCAACAACAGCAGCAAGACGAGGAAGATGTACGCGGAGAAGATGTCCGTGCTGGGCTTCGACGTGAACGAAGAGGAGGTGTTTGGGACTGCCTACTGCTCCGCCGTGTACCTGAAGACCGTCTGCAAACTGGAGGGGAAGGTGTACCTCATGGGCAGCGACGCGATGAGGCAGGAGCTGGAGGCGGTGGGGATCCAGCAGACCGGGGTGGGACCCGATCACATCTCCGGGAAGCAGACCGACTGGGCCAACGTGCCCCTGGACCCCGAGGTGAAGGCGGTGCTGGTCGGTTTCGATGCTCACTTCAGTTACATGAAGCTCAACAGAGCCTTTCAGTACCTGACCCAGCAGGACTGTCTGTTCGTGGGAACCAACAGGGACACCAGGCTGCCTCTGGAGGGGGGCAAGGCTGTCCCAGGTAAGACCCACAGCGGGACACGCTGTGTTTGTGGCAGGTCAGGGCCTCGTTTGTACTTTGACAGGTGAAGGGAAGTCATTTATTACATGTTGTCACATCAGCCAAGTGTGTTTCTCCACTTGTCTAAAGGTGGAGGCAAATAGAATCGTCCACATGACTGAATCACACTTAAAATACACACAGACGTGCAAAACATATGCTTTGAGTCTCACATTTTGTGTATAAGCATCTATGTCAAGTCTCAGAAAGCCCTGATGGGGTCACTGGGGGTCATTGAGGGTCACAGCTTTTAAGAGAAGCCAGTGAATTAACTAGGATTGAGGCATTTCAGTGCTGTGACCATGCTCGGGCCTAAAAGTCGTCATATTGCCTCCCTTTACTTTCAGCAGTTTAATACTCTGCTGCTGCTGTGCCCCTAAAGGAGCTCTTAAATCAAACAGCTCTGATCTGTAGGAGCTTGAAGTAAAACGCCTCCCCCCCCCTCACCTGCTGACCCTCACTTCTCCTCTCAGGTACAGGCTGCCTCCTGCTGGCTGTGGAGACAGCAGCCCAGCGCCAGGCCCAGACCGTGGGTAAACCCAACCACTTCATGTTCGACTGCGTGGCCTCCAAGTTCGGTGTGGACCCCGACCGCTGCCTGATGGTCGGCGACCGCCTCGACACGGACATCCTGCTTGGCTCCAACTGCGGCCTGAAGACCCTCCTCACCCTCACGGGGGTCAGCACCGTGGCGGAGGCTGAGGCCCATCAGCAGAGCGGCTGCGCGGAGCGACAGGGGATGGTGCCGGACTTCTACGTGGAGAGCATCGCAGACCTCCTTCCAGCTCTGCAGGGATGAGGCTAGTGCAACGTCTGCCAGGACTGAAGAGTAGCTACGTGATGTGCGGCTGCTGGAAACCTGAGGAATGCAAGGGTCCATGGTCTTTAAAAGGGAATATTTTCTGTTAAGATTTCAGTCATCTGTATAACAAAGTCACAACTGTTGTGTGACAGAGGAGACAAAGACTTGAGAGAAACTACCTAGATTTTTATCAGTGCTCCTGTCACTTGTTTAACCATTATTAATTATATAAACCATATGAGCATTGACTTCCAGTATAGTTTTGATGTAATTTAAGTGTTAAAGAGTGTGTGTGTGAAAGGTTACAGCTGAGTGTACTTTAAAATGCTCCAACACAGTCTGTGACACAACGTCCCGTTAGGCAACTACAAGTCAAAGTCAAGACGGGAAATAAGCACTGAAAGTGTCAACAGTTTCATAACGTGTGTGTGTGTCCAGGTTTGAAGCACTAGAGATAACGAGCAGAGAATGAGAGGAAGAAGCACTGAGCCGGTCTGACTTGAGGTTTCTGTGTTCCTTTGTGTGTTTTAAGTCCTCAGCAGATTGGGTGTTGTCATGGGATGGTGAAGTGATGTCCAGTTTTGTCACGTCAGTTCTTAACTGAAAGTAGTTAACAGACATGTTTACTTTTAAATGTTCCTTATTTTCTCCATGTGACTTGTCCCACAATTACTGAGTACAGTGCTGAGATCTGTAATAAAACAAACCGTCTTAACCAAAGCAACCTCGACTGTCTGTGGATGGGAGTTCAATGTGGACGCCTCAAACCTTCCTCCAAATCCTGTGCTTAAAGTCACCTTGGACTGTCATCGTTTGGATGCAGCAGCAGTCAGAACAGCATATCAACTCTCACCTGATGAGAGAGACTTTCCAAGCCCTCACCCCTTTGTTCATTGTCTTGCCCTGGAAGGGCGGCCAATTCCTCTCATGCATGTATGTGCTTGAGTGAGAGGGAACAAAGGCGAGGGAAATATACAATAGACAGTGATGAAGAAGCTTAATAAGTCATATCAGTCAGGGAAGGCATAAATAGGAGGAAATGAAAGGAAACGACTTAGAAATTGGCAAGATTCAAAGTTTTGTGAGAGGGGTTTGACTGTTTTAGGAGGGAGATGGTGAGCGTGAAGGGGTGGAGGAGGAGGCGGCGGTGGTGGAAGGGAAGGGAAGGGGGAGGTCTGTGGGGACAAAGAGAAGCTGGTGAGGTGTACAGAGTCTCACTCAGTGTTGGTCATGACCACAGCTCCATGCCGATAGCTGCGAGAAGGGAGCAGACCGAGTGAGGAGCCGCCAAGGGTCACAGGATGGTGATGTGCTGGAAACGTTCAGAAAACCATTTGGAGGAAGCACAGTGCACGGTAAGCGCAGCAGCTACTCACTGGTGGGGGGGTGGTTTGTGTAAAATGACAAACAGTGCAGTCTGCTTTGGTAGAGTTGAAGTCAGAAACAGCTGTTTAACAGAATCCACATGTTGCTTTAAGCAGATTGAGATTCATATCCATCCCATACTGGGATGGCAACATTGTTCAAACTCGTCAGTCTCAGTGATGCTTCCTGTGTGTGGCAACATCTCTTTTTTTAGGATGGGGGCCCCACTGCGTCGCCCCAGTCCCACTTCCCGCACAAAACATTCTGGCTCAGCCTCTCGGCCTCTCTGCTCCTGGTCATCATTGCCCTCGGTTTGACGGGGCACCTGGGGCTGTCAAAGCCTTCATCCCAGGTATGACAAAAGTCCGCAGCCATCATGAAAACCTCAACCCGACCTCCACTCGACCTCCTCTGACTCTAGGCTAAACCTTGTTTCCGCAGCCTTTGCAGATTGTGAGAATTACAGTTCCCGATGAGGCCGGAGTCGCGATCAACCAGTCGACAGTTGTGGACCAGCAGAATGACCTGGTGACCTTTTCTGTGACTTCACCAGCAAACCAGACGTCCACCATTCTCTTTGATATCAAAAACGTACGTGCAGGTGATTTGCAACTTGACTTGCATATGAGCTAATAGAGGTTGTAAAGAGATCTGACTGTGTGCTGTGTTGTGCCTCAGGGTTTGATATGTTACAAGCCCGTGGAGCAGGACAGCTGCTTCCTGCGGAAAATGGAGCAGTCCGACTACGACAAGGTGCACTCCCTCCTTCACGAGTCAACACACAAGGTAACACGTGAGGAGTCAAGTCTGACATTATTAACAGGGTTTCCCCTTGTGTTTTAGGATATGTGAGCGCACATCACACAACCTTGGCATATTAGGAAAGTTGGGGTTGCCCTTTTAGCTCTGCCAGGTGTTGCTAAAGCCACTGCCTCACTAATGTGTGAACTGGCATTTGCGAGTGCGACTCATAGGTCTGTCCACTGAGCCGTGGGGGTGGGGGGGTGGGGGTGGGGGCCTGCTGGGTTTCATAGGTTTTGCATGACTTCCCTGCCACTCTGTGCACAGAGGTGGGCCAAGCATACAGGGCCTCGAGGAGCCTTATAGTATCCCTCTCTCACCTCCACGGCTGAATTCCTCGGCACATGTGATCCTTCCAGGCCCCCACAGCACGCTCAAGGATCTTCTTACAGGAGGCTACGGCAGCGAGCCCGAGGCCTGGAGCGGGCACAATGGCCACTCTGTGTGAGGGCTTTTTATGCTTTTAAGACTCCTCTGTTTGTGTTGATTAAAATACAGCCTGCCTCACTGCTTAGTCAGGCAGGGACTGGCAAATACTCTAAATCTCTAGTACTCATGTCCACAATTTTACACACTGTGCTACTGATGGGATTTGTGTGGGACCTGATTCTTAATTGCAATTTCTGAACAGGTCAATGGCCACACCTGGAGACGAGAGGCGTAACACAAGCCTTGATGGTAAACCGAGAGGGATTTCTCTTCCTTATCATGTTTTTGCACAACAGCCCATTTCCACGCATCAAAAAGCCGCAGTCAACTCTCCCGAGCGCTTTTGTGATCCTGTCTCGCGGTGTCACATGTCTCACACAGATTCAGCGCTCACTGAATCTATGATAAGTAGGATAGGCCTCTCATGGACGGAGAGGAGATGCCGTTTGTCTCCCTTGCTGAGGCACAATGGCGCTCTCCGTCTTTCACTGCAGTGGAAAACCTGTCATGCGATCCACTCAAGCGTTGCAGTACTTGAAATGGTTCGCCATCAGAGCCAATCAGAGGTTTAAGTGGCGCAATTACACACAGCTTTTGTGGCGAAGAATAGTGCAAATGTGCATCAGCGTTTAGCTCATCAGCACAGATATCAGTCTAATTGCAGCTCCAGTTTCAATGCAGGTATTCTTCTCCATATCTCCTCTGCTCTGACCCCTATTTCTTCATATTACTTTGTTGCTGTGAGATGAAAATGATTTCTCACACTTATTACATGACACTGCAGCTCAGGTGTTTCCATTCTTTTTCTGCGAAGAGAAAACGTCCTTGTCTGTTGTGGATTTTCTGTTGAGATCTTGCGATGCTGTCTTCTGCAGAGTCACTTCCAGCTGTCTGGGAATGAGACCCAGAGGCAGACCGAGTTCCTCGGGGTGCTGGCGGACAGTCAGGTGGAGGTGTCCACACTGGAGGAGCCGCTGCAGGCTCTGTGTCAGGACAGGTCCGTCCACTGGACCAGGAGGGCCGAGGGTGAGAGCAACCACACTTGTTCCTTTGAAGTAACTTGGCGTTGTCGTATTTAACACAATGTAAGTTCACCATTCATCTGTCGGTCCCCACGCACCCTGTTCATGGGCAGTTAGTTTAAAATTAGTCAGCTGGCAACTCCGTAACGAAGCAGCATATCAGACTGAAACCTAACACTAACCTACAGCATACAGTGACCTTTTCACTGCCGAAGTAAAGGAGGGACAAAATAAAACAAACATTACATTCACCTGTAAACTCATTCACAGCCTTGTATATTTGGTGCTTGTGCTTTTGTAAATATCAAACACATAAGATGCAGCTTTACAGGAGTAAATTTAATCTAAATTGTAAAAACAATCACTCTCATGAGCGATCATCTCTGATTCTATATTCAATAACATTCATTGTTTTGCTGCATCACCAAACGTCTAATTTATTTATAGACTATTTTAACTTGAAACATTACTTTTTAACCCTTTCCAGCTTTACGTACACCAGCAGCTCTTTTCTTTTTATGGTTCATATCAGCAGATGCTTCTTGAGAAGAGCAAAGTCAAAATGTGTTTTTTCTAAACATCTCCAATCTTTCCTCAATGACTGGGCTGCAGTTAAGGGGGTTCACTTTTTCCCACGTGTGCTGCGGAGTGACATACAAGTGCATCTCAATAAATATGAATATATGAATAATATCGTCATTAAGTTTGGAGGATTGAGAGGACTGTAAAATAGGCCATTCAATAATTTGGACATTCACAAGGAGTGGACTGCAGCTGGAGTCAGTGCTTCATGAGCCACCACACACAGACGTATCCAGAAGATGGGCTACAACTGTCGCATTCCACGTGTCAAGCCTGTCCATAGATGCAGTAATTCATGCAAAAGGAGCCCCGACCATGTATTGAGTGCCTATACTGTACACGGACATGCTTTTCAGCCAACATTTCTGTATTAAAAATCCTTTTTTAAATTGTTCTTCTGTAATATTCTAATTTTCTGAGATAGTCAATTTGGGGTTTTCATTAGCTGTAAGCCACAATCATCAAAATTAAAAGAAATAAAGATGTTTAATGAATCTATATAATATACAAGTATCACGTTTTGAAATGAATTACTGAAATAAATTAACTTTTTAATGAGATTCTAATTTATAGAGATGCACAAGTCATTCCAAAGAGTTCACTTACTTTGTTTTGCTATTTTAAGTGTTCTAATTGGAAGTTGCCTGTTTCCAAAGCTGTATCCATAAAGATCTGTGTTACTGACAACCTGGGCATGTTTTTTACAAGTCATTATAATCTCTGTCTTTGTCAGGTCCAGGTAAACAGAGGCTGGTCTACTTCTGCATTGACATCTGCTTTCCCAGCAACGTCTGCGTGTCTGTCTGTTTCTATTACCTGCCTGAGTGACAGCGGATTCTCTTGGTCTCGTCCCAGCAAAACATCAGGGAAACAAAGTTGTCTTTTTAGCTCCCTCAATAAAAAAAGAAAAAAATAAGAACAAGAGCCAGCATTGACCGAATCCTTTGTGCCGTACAGCTGCCAGTAAACCAGTGATGCAGCCAACCTTCCCAGTCTCTTTCCATCCTTCCGAGAGAGAAGAGATGGAGACAGGCTGTCATGGTTATCGCCAAAGCCCCATCGTCACTCCCTTCATGGGTAATACCCTCTGAATGTGGCACACTTTGGAGATTACAGAATAAAGATCCCCTTATTTTTTACTTGCCTCTATTTCCTGTAACCACTGCTGCAGCGTACTTATGTGTAACTATTCCTGTTGCATTGAGAGTGTTTTGATCTGTCCAATAAAAGCCTGTTGGGTATTTCTGGACAATGTTTCTACATTAGACTGAAAAAAGAACCAAAGCTGAAAGAAGCCAAAGACAGTAAAGACTTCTCTTCACTGTGGAATCATTTTCTGTACATCATTTACTTTCAACGCTGCCTAATCCATGCAATCACTAAGACGAGTGTGAAATGACTTACAAATAGTACACGAGACCAGTTCGACAACATGTCTAAGCTCAAAGCTAATGTGAATAATATAGTCCTTCTGATAAAAAAAAAAGATTCACTAAGATTTGATTTTCATCTTATTTCGAATATAGACTGGTGATTATAAATTACCATAGGGAAGCTGATGATCACTGCCATGTGTTTTCATCTCACTTGTAACAATTTTTTTACTTCAATAGTTACAGGCAAGCGGCAGGATTAGCCACTGTAAAGTTCAAACACAAGGCTCAGCTTTTTCCAGATGATGTTTTCAGGGAAAATGTGAAATAACTCCCATTGACGTAGACACGCGTACACCTTCTGGTAAAAGTCTGCTGCTTTTCTGTCATTTTTTCACGTCTGCAGCAAATGTCTGTTATTTCCTGTGTTGTGCCTCTTGTGTCTTCGTCTCATTCCCCCTCCTTAGCCCAGCACACTGTCATTGAAGGCCAGACACACCACGGCCTTCTGGTGGCCGCTGTATTCCCTCTTGATCTCCCCAGTCTCTACACACCACAGGCGAGCTAGGTTGTCTGAGGAAGCTGTGGAAAGAAAGCACAACCTTAAATTCACCTCGAGGCAGGAGTGTTCTTTGTGTATTGTATTGTAGTGATAACCAAAGGCTCATGTACTGACCAGTTACGATATACTGCGAGTCTCCAGAGAAGGCACAGTCCCACATCCAGCCTCTCGACGTTTCTCCAGGGTTGTTGCTCTTGATGCTTAGTTCAGTCATCAGCGAGAAATTGGACGTTCTCCAGATCTTACAGGTCTGATCTGCTGAGCAGGTAGCCAATAGTCTGGAGAAGATGAACATACATAAAAAGTCAGTATTGTCAACATCAGAGCAGGAGACTAGCTCTCACTTGCTGATCTACCCATCTCCCCGAAGAATCCCATAGGGCAAACATTGCAGTACATTCAAATGAAGCTATTATTATTTATTAATGGACAGCTAACATGCAGAAAAAGATGCAAGGTGGATAGAAGAGAAGAGCACTCACGTTGAATCAGGGCTGAACTTGCAACGGAGGGAGTAGCGTTTATGTGCTGGGATCTTAGTCTTTGGAATGAGCTGAGTCACTTCATCTCCGATGCCTCCGGCAAGATTCCACACATAACAGTTTCCCTGTTGAGGTTGAGAATAACATAAATATCAAAGGTGACTGTTTTATTTGCACAACATAACTATACCAACCATTTCCAGACTGTTTGATTACTGACCGAGCTGTTGACGGCTGCCATGTAACTGGCATCTGGGTCAATATGAACTGAGTTGATTGAGACCTCTGGCTCAGGAATCAGCTGTTCATTGTGGTCAGTCTTGAGATCCCAGATATGAATCACTCCACTCTGGTCTCCAACAATTAGCTCTGCCTGAAACACATACAATGCACTGTGTTGTTTACACAGTTTTAGGCCATAAGCACTTATTCTAACCGGTATTAGCATATCCAACCACATATCCTAGACCACCAACATTTCACATTAAAAACAGTATAATGTTATTTCATAGATCAGTGTATATTTAAACCCACCTGGTTGGGATGCAGGCACACACAGTTGATTGGAGCATTTACTTGAAAGATCCTCTGACACTGAAGATTTCTGGACCTGTTAGTAACCACAGGTGTTTTATTTAATGTTTTTTTAATCACAGAGTTATGGGAGTTGTGAGTTGAGACAAACAGCTTGAGGTTCGGTACCTTAGATCCCATATGCGAGCCATACAGTCTTCTCCACCTGTGTACATCCAGCGTCCATCTTCATGGAAGCCCACAGATGTAATGTTCTTACTAACTCCATCATAGTTAATCACTGGGTTGGGGTTGTTGGAGTTTAGGTCGTACATGCGGATGTGCTGATAACCTAAAAATTTGAGTGTAAACTTACTATCGTATATAGCAGTTATGAACTTCATGATGCAGATATCGCATGACAGTAATATAACAAATGACGGGAAGGACCAACCTGCAGCAGCAATCATACTCCTGTCAGGTGTGATCTCAAGTGAATTTACTTGCTGGAAACAAATGTTAAGGCTATTTATTCATGATTTCACAGCTCATCTGACAAATTCTGAACCAGATACACTGTAGTAAAGTCATCATCTGACAAATCCTAAAGCCACTCCACAGAAAGCTCCACTAGGAACTGATTTCACATATCACAACAGGGCGCCTGTCTATCAGAGTGAGGATACGGAGTCCTGGTGCTGGACTGTTCTGGTGCAGATGCCGCTGTGGGCCTGCCAGAAGCGGACGGTATGGTCGTATCCAGCAGTGGCCAGAATGACCGGGTCGCTGCCCACCGTCCCCTGGTTCACATTCATGCTTGTCCTCGGACTTCTGCTGCTCAGCGTGAATGAAGCATGTATAACACTGAAATAAAAGAGAGAGTCGGCTGCTGTTTTTCTCTCACTACCACAACATGTCAAATAAGGTTAAAACAATTACTGCCTTGCTACAGAAATGAACTGTTTAACTTGCAACGATTACGTTAATGTTATAACGAAACGTTAGTTACAAGCTAACGTTAGCAAAACAACCTAGCTACGTTTAAGCTCTGTGCAATTCTGGCAAAAACGATAGCAAACGCTTCTAAGTTACTTTATCTACTTTTGAGATTTAAGTCATTTATATACATAAGTTGGTTATTTATAACAATTTCGACGACCTAACAGAAGAAATCTGACAAGTTTTGATTACCTTTACCGTTGGTTGTTGGTGTTTACAATTTAGTACGTCCCAGTAATGTATCCCCCGGCAACAAGAGACAATGTTTTAAAGGTTCCGTCTCCTACATCAGTGGCGTTCTGCCACCTACTGGCTTGTTTTAAAGATGAATAACAGCCAGACAAAAAAAAAAAGAAAAAAAGGAAAGAAAGAAAGAATGCTGTGTATATCGATTTTATTTTATATATTGTAAAATAATATTTAATTATTATGTTAATATTTGATAAGGATGAAATCGCTGTCATAAAATAATAAGCCTTTTTGGAGGGAGGTGAAACATCAGGAGCATTCAATTGTAAAATATGTTTTGCTAAAAGTAAAGTACATCTTATTTAAATAATTATTTGAGTAAAAGTTTACGGTTTCCTATAATTTAGTAAATGTAAGTTTGCTAATTTCTTTTACTTTTTAACTTAGTGTTCATGGGCCTGGCTGCAGATTGGACTATATATTTAATGCAACAATGACAATTGATTGTTAGATTATAAGTTAGTTTATTTAACAGTTTAACAATAAATACATTCATTCTTTAAAAAATATATAAATAAATAAATAGAATAAATAAATAATTCAGAGGAAATATCTGTCTACAAAACACAAAGGCCATATATGTGAATGAAGACTGCCCGTTAGTTTGTACCAAACAGTGGGGAAAATGGAAAACAATAAGTGTAACATATGTGCTTTCCTGCTTGGTCAGCGTAATTGTGCTGACTACAGTCACTGTAGAAGGGCAGACATGTGTTGTTTAACCTCCCCTGGATCAGCCAGTGAGCAGGCCAGGACCATCCCTTTGATCCCAGTCCTCATCTTAGTGGAAGGGAGTATCTGCAACAAATTGGCTTTATAAATATACCGATTTTTGTTTTTATAGCTTATCAACACAACATAGAAACAAAAGCTACAATACCTTCACATATATTTTGCATCTCTCTAGAAGAAACTTCCATTTCATTGCAGTCCGCTCATCATCAGTAAAACTAGTAAACTCCTCCGTCTGCAACAGATATATTGAAAAAGTTGTTCATCTCAGCCAGAGCACAACTACAACCTTTCATACACTTAAACAGATACCACATGTTTCCTGATTTTTAGACATGCAGAGAATTGCTGCACAGAACTATCTCCAAAACAATTGATACTACATTTAGAATTAAAGCTGAATAATCATTCCTCTGTAAAGTGGTACTGACTGTGCAGCCAAGCATATTCTCTGCCACTGGGCTTCTGAGGGTGCAGGCCTGCAGGGTGCCAGTGTGGTCTGTGAAGTCCACCAGCAGGTCAAAGCCTGTGCTGGCTGAGAAGGGCTGATCCCATCCTGGACATAACTGGTTGGTGCAGCTCTGTGCATCCTCAGTCACCTGGAACTTACACCTGGAGCTGAGACACAAGACAAAACAGACTGACGCACAGGACCTGATATATTCAGCAACTATTCACTAAAGCCACTCTGTGCACTTACCATCGTGTCTTGATGACTTTTGAAGCAGAAGAGTCAAGGTCAAGCTTGGAGATGAAGCTGTATGTGATGCCAAAGAAAGGCTCTGGACTTTCCCAGGCCTTCTGCTTCAGCTGCTTCACTGTGCAGACATCTGTGATGGATTCCACTGCAGAAACAAAAACAACACAACATAGCCATGTCTGCAGACTGTTTTGATTGTAGAGAGGAGACAGGTGATGGAACAGGCTGCACCTGATAAGTTGTCTGTTTTTGTTACATTAGAAAAATTGATAGGCAGGGCAGATATAGATACAAAATAGTTTTTACTATCACCAAATTCCACAGCTTGAAATACATTGTGTACATACTTTCTGACCTCCAGAATTCCAGTGGCTTTCACAACAAACTAAGAACCAACGCCCCTCAGACTTAAGCCTCACTTTATTGTTAATTTCATTAAAGAAAGTTGTTAACTGTATGACTCACTGAAAAGCTTATAATAGTTTGGATAATGGCACACATAAATAGGCACGGGCTATGCAGGGAGTGCCTAGAAGGTCGGTTTTGTCATTTTCTTGATTACAGTAAGAAACGTGTTTAACTTGTTTATTATGCAAATACTGTGATTAGCTGTGCACAAGAATTGCTGTTGTGCAGTACAGTTCCAGAGCAGAGTGCATGGTAGATAATACCAATACAATGAGTAATCTGAGAACACATAAAAAAAAAGAGAAAGAAAGGAAAATGTATGGTAGGAGTTACATCAAAATACAACAAGACTCATTTTAACACTGGAAGCATATCACAACGAGCAATTCTTCACTATATTAACGTACCAGGAATATCCTCTGGCCCATCTTGTTCCAGAGCTCCAGACTCAGACACTTCTTTAGCATAGCTAAACAGCAGGCTGGCTTCTCTGGTGTCTGAGAAGAAATTAGGATTAACTTATTGAAACTGAAATGTTTCCTTGACCAAAAATAATCTAGACGCACAGCAAGAAGATTCTAATTTTCCTACATAGAGCACCACAGCTGGCCGGTTGCTTTTTCAAAATTGTTTCCAATTAATTGCACAATAGAGGGTTGTATCACATCCTATATTTCCGTTCATGTTTCTGTGAATATCTTACCAGGATTGACAGTGATAATGGTTTTCGAGTTCACAGTTGCTGCCATGCCATTGCGAAAGCTGTCAAAGCTAATCTTTGCATCAGCAATGAAGAGCACTTTGAATAGAGAATAAAAGTTAAAATAACAGTCAGACATTTTAAACATAAACACACCATCACATATCAAATATCCACCTCCATGTTTCTCTTTAGTACATTTGTTAATGGGACATGACAAGCATGAATAACAGTTAATTAAAGATTCATTTTGTGGCCAAGAATGAGCAGCAGCTGTTAACCTACCCGTCTCCTTGGGTATCAAAGTTTGCACGAGCTGAATGACTTCTCTGTCCCAGCTGTTAGAGTAAAACCAAGGGAAAAGTGTTAACAAGGACCCAGCAAATGAAACACACATGCACTTCAGTATGTTAATCTAAAACGTCATGCCAATATGTAAATCTTCATTCATTTTTTAAATGAGTAGAGGTCTGTGACGCACCAGACAAGGGGGAAGGAAGAGACAGAGTCATCAAAGAGCTTAACTTCCAGCCTCTGCCCTTTGCGTCCGTCTGAAGTGGTGAACTGCTTTGGCTCTCCAATCTGAAAATGTAAACAGAATCATCTGAAGCTCCTATCACATTATCTTTCCTGTATGATAAAATGTGGTAACACTAAGTGCAGGATCTAGCCTTCTCCTGAACTCTGGACCACGTCTTTAGAACCATTATGGAACATTTGGTATGTTCCAGGCAAACAACAAGCATACCGCTGTCACCACACAGACAAAACAGACACAATCTAACTTATTGGGCAATTTAGAAGATACGAATAAAGTACATTTAGAAAACATGACATGTTTTACTTTTAAACTTGTTCATACAAAAGAAATATTTGCTCAGCATCGACACTAATTGTCAAAAACATTTTACTTATAATTCTTATCAAGCTTCCCATAGCGGCCTCAGGTTCCATGACTTTTCCATGACCGACTTTCATAATGTTACACTGGACCACTTTTTAACAACCCTTCCCTCCTTGTTAATGTTGTTTTTCAGCTCAGAACACATTAATGGCCTATTTTCCGCCATAGCCGACCTTACTGTGGCGTAAACGAATGATTTCTGAAAAACCACAATATAATGCAATCAGTGTAGGAGAACAGTTGAGAAATTCTCTCTGGATTATTCCTGCAGAATCAACTTCAATTTTTATGTTAAAATGTACATTTCTTACAGATTTTTATCAAAACTCCTGTATCCTATATCTACTGTATAGAATATGAAGTATCTCTCAAAAATGAATCATATATGGAGAAATTTATAAGTGCTATAACAGATACAAAAATAACCACAGTCCTCATTTTGACCAACATTTTCCCAGCAGGAGCCTCGGCTAACGTGGTCTAACAGACACATCCACTTTAAAACATTCTATTGATGCAGCTTATAATAGACCTTTGGTTTATTAGCCAAATACAATGATGTATCAAGATAATTTGTATTTTTTCTTCCTCTTCTGTCCTTGTCAGTCTTTCTGGCTGGTACTAGCATACATAGAGAAAATAATTCCGGGAAATGTAGGAAATAACTACTATAAATAAAAGTCAACATCTACTTTAATACTATTTATTAATGACTGACTGTGGCCTTAATGTACCCTACCAATTTCACTGCAGCCAGTATATTGATCACTGTGCCGTCCAGCCTCTGTCCGTTAGCCACTATGTCTCCCAGAGAGTAGAAATCTCTAGAGTCCTTAACAGGCAGGCAGATCAGTGGTAACAGTTTGTCAATGGTGTCCATATCAGCACATAGATACACCTGGGAATGAGCCTCTGTCACCAGCAGCCTGTAGAGACTGAGACAGCAGATACAGGCCTCTGAACTAGCAAGATTTCTGACACCATCATCAGTCATTACACAGTGTTACATCATATTTAACACAACATTACACTGTGGTAATCTCAACTCATTCCAGCTTGCTAAAAGCACCAAACTGTGAATAGATGTGTCTAGTACCTTGGTGTTGTAGGACAGAATCTTTCTTTCTCTGGGTCTTTGTTGACAACCAATGGATTTTCAACGGTGACTGAAAAAAACAATAAGAAATATTTTGTGCACCTCATTATGCACATGTTCTAATTAATTAGTTTAGTTTGTTTCTACCATTCTTTATGTATGCTGTACAGCATATATATTATAATATTCTACAGTACTGCAACCCAAAAAACTGCCTCATAGAAACTTAATTAATGAAAAATGCAGATTGTACTCTAATCACCAACTGTGACTTTAAAAGCTAAAATCAATTAAACTATGGCCCTAAAATGTAAAAAGGACACACAGAAAGGTCATGGATGATTACAGCTTAATTTTGTATTATGTTAATTAATGTGGAAACTATACATAAAAAATAAAACAAATCAACAAACTGTCAAGGATTTTCAAGGCCTGTGGGAACTTTGAGAGTAACTTCGTTACCACACTCTCCAATGTAGAAGCTGTTGGAGAGCCCATTGATATATCCATCGTTTCCCCAGGCTGCCACATTAATGAAGAAGTCCGGTGAGTCCTTAATGGTGAAGCCAAAAGTGAATCGATCTGAACCTATATCTGTAATTGAAACATATAGGTTTGGTTACAGTCCAACAAGAAGAGAGGAAAACTCAGAGCAGTGATCATAGTTTAATATTCTCCAGAAGAGGGGGCTGCTGTACTAGACACTGTTAAAAGATTTACTTAAGTGCAGCATCATGAAAAAATACTAACTTTTTCTGTCAGGGAAGCTTTTGACATCACTTTTCCAAATAATGATGCCTGTCACCTTCTAGAAAAAGACAACAAACCAACAACAACAACAACAACAAAAAAAAAAAAATAACAACAACAGCAAAACATTACAAGGGCACTGGCAGTGTGAAGACAATTGGACATATCTAAAAAACAAACTCAGAAAATGTACAGTAACAGAAGAAAATAAAACCTTTCTCTAGAATAGATATTAAATTGACAGAAGAGAAAGATAACAAACAAGCTGAGAATATCTGAACTCACCGGGTGAGAGAAGTTGGGGTGCAGCTCAGAGATGGCGATGTAGGTCTGAGCAGCCATTTTGTTCATTCAGAATCCTGATGCACTTCCCGTCTTTATTACATTTACAGACTCTGTGAAGCCACGTCCATGAAAACAAATAATGGCTTTTGGCTTTAAACTATTACTACTACATGAATAGAAATATTATAAACCACTTGTTTATTAACATTAATTAAGTTATTATTATTAAGTTAGTGTCAAAGCTAGCTTAGCGTGAAGGTTAACGTTAGCTAACATGTTGATATTATTATATTATTATATGAGAATTTAAAAATTTTTGAATCTTAATATTAATCTTAAACAGACTCTAATTAAAACAGCACAATTGCACATAAACCTAAAACATTTTAGAGTTTAACATTTTACCCTCTGGTCTCTTTTCTTCAGTTTACAGTTTTGCCCGCAACCCTGTTGCCTTCACATACAGTGGGAAATATCAGAACTAATTATTGCGGTACACAGCAGTTAGTACAAATAACAGTTTTCTTTAATCTTCTTATTTTTTCTTTTCTCCTCTTTTCTTTTTTCTAACAATAGCCTAAGCGCAAACATATGCCAGGTATATGCTGTATATAAACTAGTATTTAAAAAACAATTACAAATAAAACAAATGAATGAATAAGTAAAATGACTAATGATGACTAATAATATAATATTGCACTCTGCACCAAAATATTGAATGTTGAACCAACAGTTTAAATAATGTATGTCCATTTAGACCCTATGAAGTGTTCTGTGAACACATAATATTCTACCTTTCAATGTTTAACTACTGAGAACAGCCTCTCTATGTCAAACAGGCTAAAAAAAAAAGAAAACCCTGGAATTAATGAATAACTGTTGGCAGAGTTAATGAGATGTAATTAATTGTTTCAACACACATTTGGATACAGTAAACATCCATGCAGCTGTGCAAACATCCAGTCTGCATGTAACTGCCATCACTGAGGGGTAGCTGTTAAATATAAACAGGGTCACACTTACAGTCGTGTTATATTTGTACACTATGTAAGTCTCCCCTGTGAAAAACATCCCAACACCTCAGACTTTAATAATACAGCAATAATCCATCCCAGCCATCATTCACAGCATCAGATTTTGCTCTCAGACAGCTTTGCAGAGGTAAATAGGGCAGATTTCTCATACTGAGATAGCACAAAGTTGTTTTGATGTGTGACACTTATCTCATACGCATAAGCAGGAATCAACATGTGCTACAATAAACCTTCTTCATCTTCAAACAATCTCAGTGCTGCTCCACAGCAGAGATGACTAATCCTCGTAGTCAGGCTCTGGACCAGATATCTCCTCCCTATGACTAATGTTGATTTTCAGGCAGTAATATGTCTATTGATGTAATTCTACGCTTCCTAATCTCTGATAAAAACATCGCAGCAGCAGTAACACAAAGTCAACACGGTGAAATTACTTCCCGGCAGACAGCCTGATGTGTAAACTTCCATCAGCGTATCGACAAGAGATGCAAAGTGTTGGATAACGTGAAACAGGAGTGATTAAATACCGTGAACATTTACCTACGCAGAAGAATCGATTTGCTATTTGCACCAGTGGCTGGCTATTGAAATGAAACACAATTTCAAATTCTAATTTCATTAGGCCGTTTCTGACTACAGTTTGTGAGTCCATTAATCACAGCAGCACTGTAAAGTTTTTATCAGATAAATCAAGTGACGCTTCCTTTTGGTTCAATGATTTATTCCAAAGAAATTCATAGCCTCTGTTAATCTGTCATCAACCAATATTCATTGGGTTCCTTAGAAGTGATTTTAAGAACTTTTTCAGCGTTTTTATGATAAGCAGTCACATAAGGTCTTGTTTGTTGATTCTGATGGCATGAATTTATTGAAAGCCGACTGATAGTACCTGCAGGGCGTTGTACGCACAGGAGTGCAAACACAGTTACCACAGGAATGTGCTGTGATTGGATCGCCTCTCTGCCTCAGGTCGGCTCCCTGGAGGACTTGCAGCCATCTGACCACTCCCTGACTATTAATCTTTCATCTCACTGTATATGTTCGTGTGGCTGTGTGCGTGCGGGTGAGTTTGGTTGCTGTATGTGCATGCTACATGCAGCAGTTCTATGTTTTTTTGTGCCTTATTCACTGTCACACAGAACACTGGGGGGCTAAAGCACAGTCAATCATTCTGCATAGAAAATGAGGAAAACGTGTGATTGTTGTCTAAAATACTTTCCAATTCCTCTCACACACTGTTTTTTTTTCCATTTTCCAACTTATTCAGACTCAACCAACGCTGACTTAAGTGAAATCACCAGAGCCACGTGATCATATTTCGGCAGGATCTGAAAAACGTTTCTACAACCTTTTTTTGCACGTTGTATGCTGAAGCGCTTTCTACGACCTCAACACAGACATTTATGTATAAGTTCAGTTTCTGAAGGATGGCTGTGAATGCTCTTTCAAAATGTTTTCCTCTATGAATCACTGATTACATTCACTTAAATACTGTCTTCAAGAACAATTCTGAGATGATTATTGTACTTTTCACTTACCTAACCCATTAGATGACAGCTGCAATGATAAGTGACTTTACATGAACACTCACAGTGGCAAGAAAAAGTATGTCAACCTTTTAGAATGTCATGGTTTTCTGTATTAATTTGTCATTAAATGGATCTAATCTTCATCTAAATCAAGATTATTAACAAATAATTTGTTTTTCTGAAGCCATGCTGTTGTGAGCTCTCTTACATTTTTGTCATGGAGCAAACATCTGAGTACCAATCCTGTTCTGATTTAGCAGTTGCTCACTGGACCTCCACGAGAGCACCACACAGGATATTTGTGGTTGAACTGCACACCCTGGATAAAACAGGAGGACAAAGGAGGAAGTAGAGACAGCAGCGACTACTCAGAGGCATGGCAACACAAAGACAACACTAAACCAAGCCCTAGTCCTTTAGAGCCACAGGGACTGACAGGATGTGGCAGCTACATATTCCCTTGTGTGTGTGTTTTTCTTTGTATGGTAACAGAGCTTCAGATTGTTTGATCTAAATGGCCATTTGTAATCAGAAAGACTAAGAACTGGTATTTACTGAATCTGTGTCATATGTGATGTAAAAAAAAAAATTGTTTTGCAGGAAGTGGGTAGACAAGTTGTAGTATTTACAGTAGGTTGGTAAACCAAATAATTAAAGTTCCTACACAAACATGTGTGTATGAGCATATACATGCAAAGACAATAGGGCTATTGTTTAGAATTAAATAAATAGTTTCATTGAACTAACTCCTGTAAGGCTCTAAGTCCCCGGTCATTATTATTTTATGGAATCCGATCATTAAAGCACATTGTTCTATATGAGGACTGCACGGTGAGCAATATCTTGGCATAGCTCAAAATCCTGCATCCAAGTATAGCTTTTGCAGCCGTTGGCAGCAGTCTGTGCACTCTTTATTGGCTTCCAGAGGTGGAAGACATCCAAACTACAAGTATGTCTACACTGTAATTTCCCTGCCACCTGTGTGACTGGTTGTATTGTAGCTGCTGCATTGCTGGGTCTGCTCAAAACCATTGACTCCAGCTGGTGCTCTGGTAGAACAATGCGCTCTGTCTCTTCACGTTCATGTCCAGCGGGGCGTATGACTGTGGAGGAAACCTTAAATGATGTTAATAATGTGCTGTTGAAAAGCAGCACTAAGACAGAAATCAGCGGCATAGATGATGTCAGCTCTCATCACTGTGCCACAATATTGAGGTGATGGGAGCAACACTCTGGCACCGGCCGTGTTGTTTCTGTGATTGAGTGTTTAATGTTTCCTCAGTCTAAGTCTTACCTGTAAGACGTACTGTGTAACTTAAACACGAAACATGACGCAAAATTAAATTTGAAAAGGAATTTCCAGTTTCCAGTCAACATTTCCTTGTTGATGCCGAGTATGAAAGTGAGTGTTGTTTGGGTCCAGGTGTGGTCGTGTTCTGTCAGTGTCACTATCTACACAGAGCAGGTCCCCTCGTCCTATACACACCCGGCTCAAGCATGTTCTCTATCTTTACTGCTGTCTGACTTTTGCAGTTATAGCCATAATCCATATTTGTAGTGTGTCATATAAAACTGAGTGGGGAATGGGTGGGAGGAAATAAGTCTATAGCATCAACATGAATAAAAATGGCCACTAGTGTCATCATGGAGGTCAAATTGCATATCGACATATGAAAATATAAATAGAGAATAAAGACTAATATAGATTAGAGACTAAAAACCAAGCTTCTCTCATATTTTCTACATTGTTGTTGTTGTCCATGAAAACTGCTCATATAATTACATCATCTGACTGCACTTTTTTCTATTTAGTAGCAAAAAAATATATACATATATTATACCTTGTTTGATCCACTCCCAATATTTGTATAATTACCCTGTATTTCCCTTTGAGTTACGGTCTTAATTAGAGTAACATTTTGAAAAAAAAACCTGGCTTATAACAGTGCTTTGGTTAAGGGGTTACCAAAGTGAGAATTATTCCTTCTAGGGAGAACATGAATTTTTGCACCAAGCTCCACCATAAGCCAAATCAGTGATATGACTGAAATATGTTTATTTGGATGGATTAATTGGTGGAGATAAAATATGTCAGGGATAAATATTCAGGTGCAGCAGGGTATTGTTTTCCTCATCCTTATTCAGATGTTCTGTGCACTTATGTGATTTGTACTGCTGTACTTGGGTTTTAGTAATGGCTCACAGAGCATGACTCAGTTCAAACTTTTTATCCACTCTGTTGGCAATCCAGGCTGATAAACTGCCACAGTCAATTTAATGTTACCTAGAGAAAATTCACCCATTCATCATTTTAACTATGGAACTATGGAAAGGCCTAGAGCTGTATTTCAGCTACTTCAAAGTCTGTCCTGTTGTCCCGGTCTATCACAGATGTCTCCACAACATCCACTGTTTAAGTAGTTCCCCTCTGACAACCATCTGACAGAAATATCTCACGCCACATTTGACCCCAAGTATCTTTTTTCAAAAAAAAAAAAAAATAAAAATCCTTGAAGTGTTTTTTTTTTTCCCTCTCAAATGAGAGGAGAAACACATTTCTTCAATTATTGCCGAGTGATATATGAAACAGAAGCTTTCATTTCTTTGCTGCATATGTTCCACTGAACAATGAAATCATTATGTTCTGGAGCACTGCTCCCTGAAATGGTACAAAGCAGGACAGTTTCGTGCTCTGTAACAATAACGGCATTTGCGAGGTGACTGCTAAATGATTTCAGTGTTGCTTTGTTGAGGTGTTGATTTTATTGCATGTGGAATTGATGTTCTGTGTAAAGAATCGTCCGTGTGTCCTCAACATAAGACAAACTGCTTTATTAGTCAAACTGAAATATATAAAATAAGAGACAGCTCTACTGGCAAATGAAATATGTAATATTTGAATAACTTTTCTTTTAACGTAGAATCAATATAGTAGAATTTTAGTCTTCTATGTCCACACATAGGCGATGCTGCTGTTTTCTTGTACTGTTCCCCTTTTATTTATCACTGCAAGGCCCATTTGCCAAGGGGTTTGATATGCCAAACAACAGAGACAGATCCACTGATATTTTCATTTCTCCTGATTTCAAGGTCATTCCGCTCATTAACAAGCGATCTCTGCTGTCTGTCGTAGGAGAGAGGCATTAGGCTTCACTGTTCCTCCAACTAATGCATCACATCAGTCACAAAAGGCTTTCATCTGCAAGAAATATTACAGCTTGAACTAATCTGATCTGCATTTTTTTTTTTAAATTATCCATTTTCACTATGCAAAAGTGCAGGAGAGTATTGGCGAGACTGGCTGTTTTCCCCTTCCTACCCATCATTTCAGCCAGTCTTAATGCTAAGCTAGGTGGCTGCTGGCTGTAGCTTCAAAATTGGCATACAGACATGACAGCGGTACCAATTCATCCAGCTGTTGGCACCAAATCCAAACAAGTGTCTTCTTCTGCAAATGTTTAACTATTCTTCTGAAAACCTGTTCAAAATAGAGCATGTAAAAGACAGAACAGATGTTTGGTTTTGCAGCAGCTCTGAATGCGCGTTGCTCCAAGATGAAATTCAATTTGAAGTAAAACATTTTGTCTGTTTCGCAGACAGCTGATGCTGTACGCACATTCTGTGAAGGACAGTTATCCGAGAGACACTGCAGTCCCGCTGTGCTACATGCTGCGATACACAAGACATATGAGACATACAGTATGCAGGAGAAATGCATCAAAGCCAGGTTTCTACACTTCCATAGCAGAAATGGCCATAATGAGTCCAGCATTGCACTGCTGTACTGATGTATTAGACGCCTGTAAGAGCAAGCCATGCTGCTCTGAACCCATGAACGCCACTTAGGCCTTCTTCAAACCAAATGCTACTATTAGAGGAAAAAAGCCTCATCCCTGTCTCCTAGTCCTCTCTCCTTGGGATGGTAGTAACATCACATATGGAAGAGATCACGTTGTTACAGAGCAGCTCTCATCACCAAGCACTAATAACAGTGTGGCTATGGGTTTAATAAAAAGGAATGGAACGAATTATGGCCCCATCCCAGTCAGAGCCATCATGTACTGCAGCGCATTAGCATGGCCTCGGATGCCAGTCCACACTAGAGGAGACAGGGAGGGATGATTGAGAGAGAGCGGGGGGGATGTGACTGGGAGGGCAATAAGCAGTCAGGCTCCGGGGCTCAGTGCTATGGTGGAGAAGGGGAACACACAGAGAGATGTATGTAAAAAGTAAGCTTGTGGGCAGGGCTCAGACAGGCTCTGCCAGGGGTAATGGGATGTCAACAGTAGTTTGACAAAGGATATTAAGCTGAGTCTTGATTAAAATGGAAGTAAGAGTATGTTAGTGAATAAATCGGAATAAATGGGAAGTCCCTGGCAATTCAAAAATGAAGAGAAAACAGAATATACAGGGAAACCGGAGACAGGAGAAACGTGTACTGGAGGCAGGTGATTGACTTGCTGAATGATTGATGGAGTTTGTGAAAGCGCCCTACTTGTTGCTTTTACGTTAAATGTCTCAAAGTGCTTCAGGGCAGAGGTTCCCCTTCTTCCACCTAAGAGTTTAACCCCCAGTGATCACCATCTTAATGACTGTATTATCTTGTCTATTCAGGAGGAGTCAGGTTTGATTAGGGGAACAGACAGAGTGGACATGAACAAGACACGAATGGAGAAGTCGGAAGTGAAAGCGGGTGCTGCTCGTGCTTCATGGGTGGGCAGGCCTGGCTCTAACCCCTGTCTCTGTATGCACTGACATGTCTTTCTTTAGATCAACTGCCAGTGTAGGAGATGAAAGGTTAGTTCAGACCTACAGCATGGAGGGAATCCTAACGGCTCCATCAAGACAAGTGCACAGTCTGCTGTAGTTCATCCTCAGGTTGTCCTGTATGTCACTGTCGGCCTCTGCCAGCGATTAAGCCTGTGAAGGCAGCAGACTTACATTTGGCCGGCGACGCTCTGGGATTTAGGTAACACACTGTGGAGCTTAACGTCAACAATTTTGCTGTTGCCGCCGCCCTCATTCTTTTTACGCGCTCTGTGTTGTCACTTGATACTGACCTCCGTGACAGCTCACCATCTCTGTCTGCCTTTAAACCAGGTCTGTTTTATTGAACCTCCACAGATGTCTGTTATATTTGGATTACAAGACACAAGCTCGCCTGATGCTCTCCCACTCTTTTTGGGACATTTACTTTGACCTCTAAGTCGTTTTCCCCTTCATTGTCACTGACATTATACTCAGGACCACCAGAGTTGGACTTCTGGTATTTCACTCTGGCCTCTGGATTACATACCGAGATGCAGCAATAATTACTTTTAGATGGATTTTTACTGAAAGGGTTCACTGCAGTTCAGCACAACTGCACACTGTGGTAATAATGTGATGCAGAGAATTTGCAGGATTGACAAAGATGTTGTATAAAATGAGTCCCTGCTTGTTTATTTTTTAATAACATCTAATCTATGTGTAAATAGGTGCCTATTCATAAGTCTGTGCCAATGCAGTCCCAACATTAACATCATAGTCACTCTTTAATTGATTTCCTTTAGGCGTAATGGCTACTCCAGTTTGTCAGACTGATCAATAAAGGTGAGCTGCAGCCTGGAGAGTTGCTGTTATGAATGCAAAGGCAAGTCGAGTTGGCCAAAGATACATTTGTATTGTAAAAAGATATATTAAGTCAGGCACACATTCAGTGCATGGGCAGTTGTAGGGACATGACATACACACATACATGACATAAAATCACATACATCTGCTCACCATCCTTGTAATTGTGAGTCCATCAATACCATATTACCTGTTCCCTCAGCCGCCTATTGATCATGCCTCCACTGGCTGTTCATGCGCAGCTTACGATGTGCTCTATTACCTGTGCATTAGTGTCAGTCTCGCAGATTGGGGCGGTGGGATTGACTGTGCTTCATGGGAGAGCTAAGGGGGCTGGGGGGGGGGGGGGTGATGGGGGGCGGATTATGGTTGACCACGCTGAACATTGATCTCTAGGAATGTGAAGTGTCTCTGTCCCAGCTTCAGGGTATATGGAGCATGTTATGTTGGCCTGCATAGGATGTATAGATTAGCTTTTTAAACAGTATGGATGATACTGAAAGTGACAGTTTCGTATTAGAGGTGGCGATAAAATAATTTGAGCGTAACAATACCAGAACTATCAGATTTTAGGCACCGTTACCATTATTTGGTTGCAGTTTCCATTACACTCCTCAACTGAAATCGGACACTGTGGATTATCATACCTCTCTGACAGCGAGGACTTCACGACTCTAAGAAGCTGAGAACAGTGACCTGGCAACAGTGTATTTTTAGTACAATAAGTACAGTATTGGTTTGGTAGTTCACAAGTTCACATCTTGCCAGACCTTTAACTTATGAAGGAAAATTAACCTTCATTGCGGAACACATGCAGGGATATGAGTGGTTTTTTGTTTCCCATATTTCATCTTCCAGACAGTGTTACGGGCCGACGGATTAATTGGAGGTCTGATTTGACCATGAGGAACATAAGAGCAGTCATTTCATATAATTAAAAAATAATAATATCAGTGGCAGCTGAGTGATATACACTCATTAGGATTAATTACAAAAATAATCGCTATGTTTTTTTTCATTTAGTTAATTTCTGGGTTGTTTTATCCCCCAAAACCAAAGGATGTCTGAACAAGAGTGTAAGAAACAGTAAAACTGCAGTGTATGGCCATTATGGTCAGAAATCAATGTGATACTTTGGAGCTAATGAAGAGTAATCTTGACTATACTGTCAGTGCATTCATCTTATATTTCCATTTCCATTTAGTCAGATGCTTTTATCCAAAGCAAATTACAAGTGAGGTACAAGGCAAACTAAATATCTAAGCCAAGGAGACAAACTTTAAAGTAAAGATTTTTAGGAAATTGCGAGTGAGGCTGCTGAGCGTGCAGAGGTGGGTAGCTCGTTCCACCACTGTGGAACCAATGAGCTGAAAAGTTTAGCCTGGGATCCTTTGAGGTGAGGTTGAGGGACCACAAGGCGTCGTTTGCTGGCAGAGCGAAGTGGATGGGAGGGATTGTAGATCAGGATGAGGGAGTTCAGGTAAGCTGGTGCTGTTAAGTTGACCACTTTGTAGACAAAGGTCGGGGTGTTTGATGCTGACGTGGGCAGCTACAGGAAGCTAGTGCAGAGAGCTGAAAAGTGGTAACGTGTCCTCTTTGGCTGATCAAAAATGACACGTGCTGCTGCATTTGGGAGTCTTGATGGTGCATGCTGTTAACCCCGTCAGTAAGTGAGTTGGGTTGCATAAACAGAAAGGTAGGGTTTTAACTGTCTGATGTTGAAAAAGGCAAATCTGCAAAATGCCCTTTGAATCAAAGGAGATGTGGTCGCTGAAGCTCAGTTTCTACTAGTTATAAGCTCAGTTCGTATTAGTCATATATTTCATATTGATGATTTAAATTGAGAATGTTAACCACATCTGTTTGCAGTTGTCGTGTAGCCGCTGATCGTCTATCTCAGCTTGTGTGTTTCCTATCAAGGAGGGAAAGGAAAGAAAGAAAAGATGGAAAATGTGTGTGGCCAATGATTTCTATTTTTCTTGGGACCTCTCGTCTCATTTTTCTCTCTGGTGTTGAAGGCCTAACCTGGACACTGTCCATCCTCATCTAATCGCCCACATCTCGTCTATTTTGCGCTCCAACTCTTTCTTCATCACCTTTTACCCGTCTGTCCTTCCTGAATCTGCATCAATCTGTCCCTTCATCCCTGTATCTCTGTAGCATGACTATTGTCTGTAAATCCTGGGCTGATGTGCCTCTGTGCTTATGTTTTCTTGCGTGTGTGTGACATGCTTCTTATTGAACACTGAACATAAATCTCTGGCCTCCGAGTAAAGCACTGTGATATTAAATAATGAAACTCAGGGAGATGATCTGGTCCTCTGTCGGGCCCCTGAGGGATGAGATGTGATATTGTTCTCATCTCTGGCTCCAAAGCAGGAATTAACTACAGCCTGGCTTCCAGCAGTACACAGGAAGAGGACACAGCCTCCAATCGGCTCAGATAATCACTGCAGATAATAGAGCTTGATGATTTCTTCTCATACCATCAGACAATGTTTGCTTGGACAAAGTTACTGACATTCAGTAAGGACACAGTGAGTCAGCAGCATCAGTGAGCTAAGTTTAATGTATTTTCTTTTAACCACACGCTCGGCTCATCATTTTAAAGACAACCTTAATCATCACAACTAAATGTCTTTCAATTTCAATTTAAGAAAATAATTTCAACCTTTACCCAAAACCACATCTTATCGCATTGAAACCGAGAAACCGAGAATAAGGATTTAATTTTAGTAACTGGAAAAAAAAACTGACAGGAAAAGTGTACAGCTTTATTTATTTATTTTTATTATTCATTTTTATGATTTTAATAAGAATATTATTTCTTGATATAGTTTATTATTATTTTTAGATTTTAAAAGCATTTAAACAACAGAACCAGATAAGCAACAACTAATTAACAAATATTAAAAAATCTAATATCGCACACATAATTACAAACAACAATCAGAATATTTAGGAAAATTAAAATATTCAAGTAAAACAGAAACAAAAGAAAAAAAAACTTTTTCTCACTATTTCAGTGTTGTTGGGTATGGGCCTTTATAATATGAATATATAATATACAAGTATAAATAGATCAAATAAATTAATCTGAATATATTACCAATATTAAATAAGAGATACCAGCAAAGAAAACAAAAACACTGGTTTAGTCAGCATACTTTCAAAGTAAAAATATATCATGCTGTATCATGGCAAGAATTTAAATTACAAAACACAAAACACTTGTCATATAATAAACTTAAAAGAACTGAACAGTAACAGTGACGTGCAGGTCTGATAGCAATTCTTCTTTCCATGACCATGAGTTTCTGCCTTTTCCTGTCTGCATCATCTCCCGAGCAGCTGAAAGACGATCAGGTCCCTGAAGACATTCTCCTTTTCCTCAGCGGCAGTGAGAGGAAACTCCATCTGACCTAAAAGAGCCTTCAGAGAGAGACTCCAGTGTGCAAGAGGAGACCTGACTCCCCAGACATCTGTTATGTGCAATGGCATCTAATTTACCTTTTGGTGCAGAGGGAAAAACAAAGGATAGGGAGGGAGGGAGGTGCAAGGGAATTGTAGGGTTAGAAACGGGAATGTTTGCTCCTGCCTAATATGTAAAGAAAGAGAGAGAGAGAAAAAGAAACAGACCACAGAAAGAGTGGAGCACACACAGTTTGATATACAGCACAAAAACACAACAACAAATGGTACTTGGCACCAAGAAGGCTGCTGAATTAATAACAATATAATAATATCTGGCTGAAAAAGTCAAAATGAATTCAAGTGAGCAGGCTGTTGGTTTGTCAAACTGCAGGCTACGGAGCACAGGATGCAGAGACAGCTGTTGTAATGGCACACGGGGTTACAAACCAAGACACAGCATCCTGCTCAAGTCATTTTCCTTCATGGTGGTTACATAGTTCACTTGTAGCTCTGAACATGAGCATAATTTACACAGTTATTATTACAGATATTCACCAATAATTATCAACAAATGATTATCATCATAGTGTAAGATAGTAATTAATAATAATAATAATTACTAGGAGTAGTTCATTGTTAGAAATAACTGCAAATCCCTCAGCAAGACACCTAGCCTGTTTCAAATGGTTGACTTGCAATTTAAGGGTCAGAGGTCATAGATAGACACTCACTGTGAGGTCAGCTTCATTAGGTGTTGATTACCCTCCCTGAGGATGAGTTGTCTGTTCTGGTTTCCTCTTTTTTTTCCCTTTTTCCGCGTACTTTATTATATATTATTATATCAAATGCAGCTTTTAAATCTGTTCCTCTGGCTGTTTCTCCACTCTCTCAGTGTCCTTCCTTTCCTGAAATGTTAAGTGACTGCACCACCAAACATCTTGGATCTGAAACAGCACTAACCCTCGCTGAACTGCTTCTGCCGAACATATGGTGGAATCAATGAGAGGGCTCATTCATTAAGCAAAACTGTCATCAGGAGGCTGTTCAAATGGAAAGGAGCATATAGGAGCATGTAACGCAGGACCTGGATTTAATCCCAGCGATTTGTAATTAATGTATGGTACACGTCTTTGTTCCTCCCATGATTGGCTAATTAGAGAGGAAACAAGGGTGCAAAGCCTCTCTGCTTCACTGGAGGAATGCAGCTGTTGCAGCCAGAACCATGCGTTCTCTCCTAATTTGAAGCTCGCTTGTCAAAGTAGAGAAGGCCTCCTATTAAACCAATCACAGACTGTATGATTTGGCATCCATTCAGGCACTTATGATAAACAGACAACAGCAGGACCGCGAGTCAGAAGGACACTTTTTTGATGTTCAAGGCTTTGATTCCAGTTCCCTCTTGAGCTCACCAATTTCTTCTTAGTAGCATACAAGTGAGATTAAACACTCCACCCCTCTCACACTGAAGAATGGGCTCAGTCATTGTGCTGTGAGTGCAGATTAAAATGTGCAGGCCAGACAGCACAGTTTTGAAAATGTGTTGGTGCTTTGCAAAGATACACTGTGCATTATTAGATGCTAAATTGTTTATCTGGTGTATTAAATGAGTGCTATTCTACTTCTCTTCATAGATATTGTCTTTATACTTCTAGTCCTGCATCTCTTTGTGCTCATTTTGTACCTGTTTGTGGCTGTTTGACTGACTTTACAACAGCAAATTTTAACAGTAACTTCATACAGAGGTTATTTGCCAGGGTCTGCTGGCCTTGTACCTTTTAGGTCTGTTCAGTGTTTACTTCATTTTTATATAGCTGATTAGCAACTGTGCCTGAGCCTCCATTTTATGATGCAGCTTTTGTGCTAAAACTGATGTGGTTTCTACAACAGAGAAGCATGTTTTGATGTTAACTTGTTAGCCAAGAATCCCTCAACTTCTGACAGAGTCTTAAGCGTAATAATTATCTGAGAATTGCTTCAGCCTGAACGCTCTGTGCCCGGTGGTAGATCCTGAGAAAGAGCCTTTGGTTTCTGGCGAACAAGCAAAGAAGAAGAACTGGACGCTTCGCACCGAACACTGAAAGGTTTGCCAAAAAAGTGTCAGACAAAATGTGGTACATGTTAATAAAGGATCGGAGTGACTAGTTAAGGTGTTAGACTTGGGTATGTGCGGCTGACAGCAGTCCCCCTCACTTCCTCACTGGGCCATCATTTGAGGTCAAAGGGCAACAGATGACTCCTCTATCAAATGACCACCAATGTATATCCCACCCACAAAGAAATCCCTCTGGCAGGCAGTCGTTTTATTGAATCTCTGCTTCATTTAGATTATATTACACTTATCTATATTTCAGACTGATATATTAGTTCGTAGCTCCCACCACAGTCACAGTCAGCAGCAATCTGGTCAAACATAAGGGATCGTTCATAACTGTCACATGACATGTTTCTCCCTGAGCAATTTCCTTAATAATGACCAGTTTAGCTCTATCGCTCACAGTAAATGGGTCCATTATATGGTATGAAATGCTAATAGATTAGTCACTTTCCTCTCATCAGTCTTAGAATAACCTGGAATGGTGCAATGCACTTTGAACTCTGACCTCTGAACAGACTCAAGGGCTGGTCCTGACCTCCACACCGGAGGAGCAAGTCGTAGAGCAGAAAAGTGACCAGTTGCTTAAGTCACTTCAGGAGAGGAGGTGTTGTATGGGTCGTTAAAGGGGAATGTGGACAGTAGATAGGCTTTGTGTGTCTGTTTGGCAGTGGGAACAGAAAAAAGCTTGTTTTCAAGAGGGTTACTGAAAACAAGTCTGGGAATTTTAGTTCCTATTAACTAAGGATGTTGGTTGGTCAGTCCATCACTTGGTTCCAGATATTTAATTTATATCTCAACAACTACTGGATTGATTCCCATGATACGTTTGCTGTTTGCTGTGGAACCAACATACAAGTATTGTATGATCTAACAATCTCCTGACCTTCTCATTAAGGGTCACTAGTCACTTTTATTAGGGGTGTAAGGATCTGATGGGGTGACATTTGCCCACCCATCCCTGTTTCTGTGTTTGGCCTAATCCAAGCTTGTTTGGGTCCTATGCACTCTCAGTAGAGCTAGACACTCATATGGACCATTGACAGGAGGGTGATTGTGTGAGTGACAGAAATGTATCAGGAATAGAGCCAATGTCTTCAGGATAAAAGCCTGGTCTGCAGAACTGCAGCTGAACCATCTTGTTTGCATATCAATACCTTCAGGCCTGAATAACTTCAGTCAGCTGATGAATGAGAGATTTGCTGCTGTCTCAGGTCTCAGGGATCTCGGGCGCAGAGGGAGACATAAAGGAAACGTTTCACTAGCGCGAAACTCTGCGATATAGTTGGCTGGTTCCCTTTACACACTCCCCATCCATGAATGGGCTTGTGTGACCTGAGGACGTTCCATAACAAGAGAGTATGCAGGGTGGAAAATGAACACCAACCACCTGTCTAACGGCAGCAGGTTTTAGTAAAACAATTATTGGGTAATTGATATATATTTGTTTTACATTACTAAAATCTATTCTGAAATTGTAGTTGACTGTGAAAGTGGTTGCTCAGTTTTGAAAAAACAACAAAAAACAAAAAAGTTAATAGGAAAGTAAGAAAACGGGAGCAAATGTGTTGACATTATAGACAATCATTTGTATCTATTTATATCTATTTCTACTCTAAAATTGACTCCAGGTTTTTGTACATCAACTTTTCTTCATACTCTGGTCCAGCACCCATGCATGCACTCTTGTGTATTTCCGTTAAGGACCTGCATTGATTACAGATGTATGGAAGCTATATAGGTGTTAAATAATATTTCACAAATATACGGTAGCACCCATGCTCAGCCTCACCGTTAAATCAAAGCCACACTGGGACGCAGTAATAATACGCACATATTCCCACTGCCTATAAACTAAACAGGCAGTTATTGATCGTGAGTATCTCCCTTCAGTGGAGGTCCTTGAAGCCTAGAATGCAATATTAATGGATTGGGGGGGAGCTGCTGTATGCCTGAGTACTTATTTTTGTGTAAGTGTGTGTGTGTGTGAGATAGGTGGTAGCAGTCAGTATTTTATGGTGACCAGGCTCACAGGTCAAGGGGGAGCCCAGAGGTCAAAGATTGCTGCCCCCAAAAGGTCTCCAATCGGCCCAGTGAATTGATTGCTTACACATCAGAAAAACCACAGTCCAGTGTTAACTTCAAATTTAGCCCCTGTGTGCTCACAGCCAGATGACCCCACCCACCACCATCTCTATTTTCTGTCTGCATACTTGAACTCGAAGTGATTGCCAAACACAAAAGTGACCAGTCCTCAATGATATGCTCAAATTCAATATATGGAGATATGCAGATATTTGCTATGTTGCTATTAAAAGGACCATATTATATTTTTTCAGTCATCTGTTCACAGCAAGCCAAAGAGGTCACCATTTGTCCTCTTCTCCCTGCCATTCAGTATATAATATCTCTTTAATCTAGTTTAATTTTGTCAGACACTATTTATAAATGCAGTTCTAAATGGCAGTTTAGTTTCAATCAGCCTCTACCTCAGCAAGAAAGCAAATGAGCATATTTCCCGAAATATCCTGTGTAAGGCTTGAGGCTACACTTTGAACATTTGAAAAACATTATTTACTCGCGCTGTTTGTGAGTTTAACACTTAATTTAGAGAACAGGTACAGGTTAAAGATTAAAGACACAATATGTAACCTACTTTAACAGTAACATCATCTAAACAAATGTCACCTTCTCACTAAGTCATCCCATATTATGATTAATTACATTTTCTTTTCTAATCATCCTGTGTCTGGTAGGGGCCTCAAGGAAAAAACGAATTCATCTGCTCAACAGATGTATTTTGTATTCTGGGCAACAGCAATACGGGTTTGTTTGGAATAAATACAGAGAATGAACTGAGCGGTTCTCAGAAATACAGTGCAAAAATGAGCCCAAAACATATGTTTTACAATAAAAGTTTTAGTCAGAATTTCCAGAAAAATTTCAAATACAAAACTCTCAGAGACATTATCTCACCAATAGTATGTCATCTTATAAATTAGGCTTTTATATATACACTTGCATGAAAATACCATCTGTGGAAGTGTGTCGACTAAATGAAACAGACACACGTGGTCTGTAAATACCATTTTATACAAGCATAAATAAAAGCAAATTTACAGCGCATCAAGTATTGTGTTTTAATGTACAGTTTTGGTTCCAGATATCCACCTGTGTTTGTTACAGTTACAGTTTTTAAATATAAAATAAAAAAAACAACAGTCTGACATCAAGAACTGCAGACGCTGTGAAAACGTATCAGATGATTAACGTAGAAATTAGTTGAACAATACAGACGGGATTTAAGTGATTTACGTCAACACACAACACATGTTTTTATTTTGTTTTGATTGTACCGTGGTGCATATTTCAAACTCCTTTGCTTCTTTCCTCGCTGTGTGGGTTGTTTTGCAGCACAGCTCCCATGTCCAACCCAAAGCTCCAATCTGTCATTCGGCTTATCGTAGCTGCGCCCAGCTGTCCCAGCTTGTTAGTCTTTTACCGTTTTGTGTAACTTTAAGTACATCTCATCGCAGCGTTGGCTTCGTTCTGTTGCGATCTTTATTACAGATATAGTGCTGAGTGTTTTGTACTGCGACGGAGAGCCTAACATACATTGGCACACCAGGTCTTGGAAGATCCAGCTTGAAGCAAACATGCTACCACTTGGCCTGCAACCATCACGCAGCAGTACCATGAGCCACAACCAGCATGTCTCATAATTAAAGTAGAGGTTTTGCAAATGTTGTTAGCAAGTAAATGTGTGGGAAGGCGTTGGAGTATGGCGTTGGCAGATGCTGCAGTTATAGCTTAGTAAATGCAGGAAAGGCCTATGCTAAGCTTTGGTAATGCTCAGTGTCTTCAAGGTATCCCTGTGTAGTTAGCTTAACAATACAGTTTTTCACAAAAGAGCTTTGGTGAGTAGCCGTTCAGTCCCAGCCGAAATTGTGACCAGTCATTTGGTAAAACTTGAGATTGAAGGGTCTGTAGAAGTCTCTGAGCCTAAGCAAGACCTCAGAGGGGATCTGGGGATGGGGCCTGCCCTTCGACTTCCCCAGGCAGCGTGGCCTGCTGCTCCCCTCTGGCTTCTTTAGGCAGGGGAAACCTTTTGTCTGGTTAAAGTAGAAGTGCTTGTCTGTCACCACACGCTTGAGTCCCAGAAAGTCCTGGACCCGGCCCATCTCGCCTGCAGGGTCAGTCACAAGTCGTTCCCCGCTGACGAATAGAAAGCGCGACATTGGGAAGAAGCGCAGCCAGTTCTCGAGGTGCTTAGCGTAGATGCCGATGCGCACGGCGCTCCAAGACGTGTCTATGAGGCCTGTGGTGACATTGCGGAAGGCCAAGTTCTGGAAGGAGGGGAGCCCAGGAGATTTGGACAGAGTCTGGGTGTAATCAGAAACAGCTCGGGTCACGGGGTCACGCACCACCACAATGAGCTTAGTGTGGCGGCTCATGGAGAAGACGCGACGAGGGGCTTCTTTGGTGATAAAATAACTCGGGGTCTTCTCCATCGTGATCTGACCCTCCAGTGTACGAGGCATCAGGTTCCTGGTTGAAAGAAAGATAGAAAGAGACATAGACTGTTAAAAATAAAGCTGTACTTATAAGAACAACATCTATATATTAGAAAAAAGTAATACATTCCCTTAATACTCTGTAAATTCCTTTGATGATGCCTCATTTGCCTTGAAGGCTTTTTGATTTAGCTTTGTAATTAGTGGGTGAAATCTGTGATTAAAGGGAGATAAACATGACATTAGCTGCTGGCATTGATGGAGTGACCATGTCAGCGCAGACTTGGAGGGAGTCTTTGAGTAGCTACTGTAGGAAAACCACAAGGCTATATTAACCTCAGAAAAGTAATTTCCTCTCATTCGCTGCCTCCCCCTCGACTGCCTGGACTCTCTCCTCTTATTCCTTAGTGTGTTTCCCTGATGCTGGGAGGGAGTCCCACAGGACTGAAATAACTGCCACATTACTGTCATACCACTGCAGTTTGTATTCTTACTAATATTTTGCAGTTGTTTTACTGCATCAAACATTTTTCCGCTTTGAGTCCTCTATTGCCCCTATTTTGTCTGCTACAACCTTTATCATGAAAAAGGGTAATCACATTCAATAGCACTTGTGTACCCTTAAAAATCTATGTCTGCAAAGAAAAGACCTAAAACATCTGATTTATTGTAAGAAATTATTATTAATCATATTTGATAATTCATTAATAAATGATTATCCATTAATTGCTATTGATCTTAAACAACCGTGGGTGGCAAAAATATGGAATCCAGTGTTCGGTCTTCGCCAAACCTAACGCTTCTCAGTCAAGCCAAAAAGTTCTACTTCGATCTTTCCACAGAACATTCCTCTAATAGCTTTTTGGTTTATCCACGTGGCCTAAAGCAAACTGTGCACGGACGGCAATGTTCTTTTTGGAGAGACGTTCCTCCTTGCAGCGTTGCCATGCACACAAAAAGTTGTTCAACTTCCTGATGGTGGACCCATGACCATGGATATTGGCCACTTCAAGAGAAGCTTTTAGTTTCCAAGATGTTGTTGCGTGGATCCTCGTGACCTCCCAGACTATTACAAGCTTTGCTCTGTTTGATCTTTGCACCATGGTGCTGAATGTTCTCCATTTGTATATCATCTGCCTGGCAGTCTACTGGTGGAGTCTCTAATTTCCCCTTCAGATAAATTGGGTTCAATGAGGTTCAAATACTTCTGCTACACACAAATATTTCAGATCGGAACAAATAAAAGAATGAATGTAAAGCTTTTTGTCTTTGCCATGTGCCCTTGTTCAGTCCCTGCTTTTGACCTCTGACTGTTATTACGTGTGGTTGAGGTATTCTGGGCACACTTTTAGTTTTTAGAAGACTGGGCTGCCCTGTCGCTCTTTATCTTTACCTCTACTTGGATGACTCAGAGGCTGAGAAAAAATATTAGTACCTCAAAAAGTTCAACAAACCCTAACTAAAGCCTGTGTTTGACAGAACCCATCTAACATACCAGGGGAGACTGTATATAAAATTAGGGAAACAGGGAGGAAAAGGGAAACCTATTTGTCCCGTGTCATTTATTTTATTCAAATGCTACTGTAACAGTAAAATGGAATCGAATAACCTCTGTAAAAAATATCCTGCCAATATTCCTCTCCACACAAAAAAAAATAAATAAAAAAAATAAAGCCTGTCTCACTGAGTTTAATAAGATTCAAATCTCAGTTTGAGTTATCGAAATCCAAGCAGTGAGGAATGCCAGTGTTGCAACTGCGAAAGATCCCTTAGCTAATTTCCATGCTTCCCCCCTTCCCTTCTTAGCAGGCAGGGGATGGCTGGGTCGGCGTCTTCGTGGTTGGTCTGTAAGTGATGGGCTTATGGGGCTCTGAGCTCTGGTGTGTGGTGATGGAGCTGACTCCATTCCTCCCTCTGATCCAACACACAGCTCCAGCATGTCCCCTGGCATGATGTTACGAGGGTTACACCAAACACACAACTTATGGTATTCATAAGAAATCTCTCAGTTGTACAACTGGGCTGGGGCAAAACGGAGCGGAGAGAAAAGAGCACATACCTAAGGGGAGAAAAACGCTTTCTTTTTTTTTTTTTTATCAAATTGCAAAAACCTACTGCATCTTTCTGCATTTTTTTTTTTTTTTTTGTATCCAAAGACATCAAAGACAAACAAAAACAAACCCATGTATGCAAGATGCTGGAAAACATGCAAGATATATTTAGGATTTCTCTTTGGCTGCAGCCGGTGACATCCACTGCCCACAACCACATCTGAAAGCAAAACCAACTGAGGTGCAAGTGTAGTCACAGCGTTTGGTGTTTTGTGAGCGTGCCTGTTGCGCTAAGTGGATGTTTCATTCGATCCAATTGGTCTAATGGAGGGCACGGCGCTTCATGCGAAGTGGAGTGGGGCCTGCACGGGTGGGCTGTGGTTTATTAGCGCTTTTATTAGCCACTGTACTGGAACAGACCTATGTCTGACTGTAAACGTAAAAGCAACGGGAGCAAAGGAGACGTCTTCATGTGGAGGTAGTGGACAAACACTTTATTTGAATACGATTTTCCAGTTCCAGCCCTACATATGTCGAGGTAACTGCATATTTGGACAAAACTGACTTAGTACCGAAATCCTTTGACATTTTTACTACATAAAAATTATTATGCCATAGAAATGTAGAATTTCCATAAAAACACTATGCAGAATTTGCAGCAACAACGAAATGAAGCTAACACTAAGCCAAACCACATTTTATAACTCAGGGCTCGCCGACCTATTTACTTTACTCTCTGCCACAGAGAGAGCTACAGTATAGGTTGAAGCTAGCAAGCTGGGACAGGACCACAGCTAGCCTTGGCTAAAAGTAGTTTTAGTTTCTTTAGCTCCCTATGTGACAGAAAACTGTCAACTCCGAGTAACAGTCTTAGTAATTAAGTTTACACAGAAGTAATGTAGCCGCTAAAGCCAGTGATGATGAAAAAACTTTAATGATATGCTATAGTCCAACTAGCATTGCCTAGCATAACAGAGCAGTGGTACCATGCTGGTGCCATCTTCTGAATCTCATTGAATTTCCAGCGTTGGACGTGGTTACACGAACAGCGATATTACATATTTAGTCCAGTTTAACGCTGGTAGAGAGAGTTACTCAGCCTTCGCTCTGAGAGAGCTCACTGAGGATGCTGTCAGGCCCATGGGGCAAGTTTATTTATGTTTACAGTGCCAAAAAAAAAAAAGAAAAAGGAAGAGAGAAAGAAAACATCTGAGTGCATCTAACATAGCAACATGAAGATCTAGCAGAATTAAAGAGAAAAGCCCGACGATCCCCACTGAGAAGGAATGAGGCGACAGTGGAGAGAAAAACTGCCTTTAATGGCAGAAACCAGCAGAACCGGGCTCAGTGTGATCATCTGTGATACAGTGCAGCATTTCTACTGCCGCGTCGTCTGAGGACGAGGGGTAAAATCTTCTAAAACAACGCATAAAACAAACATTATAATTTATGAGTTCTGTATACTTCCCTTTTTAAACTGTGAGTGTGAGTATTTTAGGGAACACCTGCAGCTACACTAAACACACTGGCTATTATCACCTTTTCAGTGGGAACACACACACACACACACACACTATCCATTTTCATTTTAGTTAGTAATCTTACTCTCTCTTTGCCTTCTGTTATGACAAACTTAGAAGGCGCGCACATGCACACACACACACACACACACACACACACACACACACACACACTTAAACATAGCACACAGTAACCATCCAAATATGCCTTCCACAGGATGGATCCACATCTGGGAGCAATGAAAATCCTCATTATGTGTGTGTGTGTGTGTGTGTGTATGTATAGTGGAGATGAGGGAAGTGTTTTTGGGGTTAGGAAGTTTCCCTCTGGTCCCAGTTTTTAGAGCTCAGAATGCTGTGATCCATACTGGCTTTTCTGGGCCTGAGGCCAGAATCCTAGACCCTCTTAATACCCACCAGCCTGATCTGCACGGAAACGGACTCTTCCACCCTGAGGCGTCTGAAGCACATGGTTGTGATTCAGAGGGCGAGACGGATGGGGATCACAGGGGATCATGTAATGCAACATGTCACCATGTGCAGATTTTACCCTCATACATGTTTTGTTTCCCTATTGTTTCCTTCCTCTGTCTCCATTTCCTGTACCTCTTGTCTTTCCTCTGTTTTCCTGGCCTCCCGCCCCCTTCCCATGTCTCTCTTACAGCTTCAAAGCCTCCACTTTGCCTCTACTGTACCCTACAAAGTGAGATTGTTATGAAGATATTTGACACGTGAAGGAATTTGAAAACACATCAACATCTTCGACTCCTACAGAGAAGACGACTGAAGAAAGACACAGTCTGCCTCTGTGTGTGTGTGTGTGTGTGTGCGTGCGCGTGTGTGTGTGTGTGTTCAAAGATCTGTAAAAGCTGCTGCGTGGAGGGTGAGGTTGTCATTACTCACAGCAAATACAGGGCTGAGGAGCTTCTGTGGGCTGATTAGAAGTCAGCAGGGACTGTAAGCAACTCAACAAAAGGGGAAGTAAAGTAGTGCTTCCCTTGATGTCTGTTGGAGGTGAGCCATTATCCTGTATTAGTTGGATGGTATTTCTGGGCAATATTTAGCTTTTTGTGAAATGCTATGTAAAAACAGATAACTTTCTTTATTAGGTATTCATATATAGGAGATATTAAGGCCAAAGTAATTAATGATAAATAATTGCATCTGGTTTCGCTTCATTTCAGTTTTGTGTCCAAATTTGTTTCACAGACTTTTCCTGTAGAGGTAACATTACAGTTTTAGGTTTTAAGGTTTTAGGAATAAAAACAGTCAACTTCTCTTTCTGCAAACTTCGTGAAATTCAATTTAATACTTTTAAAAAGCTTTTTTTGAATCACAGGCACACCGACTGCAGTTTGAAATGTTTTTACCATCATGCTGGTGAAAGAATGATCTAAAATACGTCGGGACGATAAATCCACGACGACATATATTTTTTAACCACATACATTTTCTGAGATTTAAATCACAGTTTTTACGTTCAGGCTTTATATTCAGTCAGTTCAGTTTATAGAAAATTGAATAAATTAACCAATACAATTAAATATTAATCAGCTAATTTAAGCATTTGCTAAAACTGACTGTAGCCTGTCAGGTGTAGATTAACTTCTTTGCTGCTACCTAGTGCAGAACAGTGTTTGCTGCAACGCTGATGACGCCATGACAGCCCAAAACCACATGAAAACTACATGTAATTCAATGCATAGGCTTCTGTACTGTATACTGTTACCATCTACAGTTGGCATGAAATCATAGTCAGGATCTTCTGAAATGAAAAGCTTTTTATTACCTTTAAGCCCCACATACACAATCTGCATTAAATAAACCCATTTTCCCACCCTTCATGTTACTGCACTCAGTGTGTGTGGCAGACTATTACACAATCTGAAGGTTACCGTCTGGCAGACGCACAAGGGTGGTGAAGGGTATTTTTACTGAAGAGGTTTGCATCACTGGGGTAGGTCGGTAGGAAAGAGCTGGAGAATATGTTTAGCTGAGGGGAAAAATAAAGGCGTAACAGCTAATAGAGAGATCACAGGGCCTGGGAGCGGTGAGCGAGTGAAAAGCGGTCAGTCAGAGTTTCCTCTGAAAAACCAGGGGATTCCTAATGATAGAGGAACATCTCTATATCTGCGCTTGTGTGTGTGTTACATTTGATTTTGTACTGCTTTAAAACATTGTTGTGTTGTTCTGTGTACAGATGAAACAATTTTGTAACATTTAGGCTAAGCCAGGCTCCGCTGTTTATGACCTTAGTGTTATCCTAAGCAAACCAGTCAACTGTGGCCTTATCCCTATTAAATGTGATAGTGGGATCAATCTTCCCTTCTGACTTTTGGTCAGAAAACAAATAAGAGAACACAGAACGGGAACAGGGGATGAAGTGATATTTAGGAGTGTGTTGGTTATTTTAAGTGTGATTGTGCTGTGTATGTCTGTTAGAGTGAGTGTAAGGAAATGTGTGTGTGTGTGTGTGTGTGTGCCACTGATTGGTCCAGCTCCTCTTGACTTATCAAATGGGAAAATCTGCAGTTGTATTTCTGCCGGGCTCACAGTGGCCTTCTTGTGTGGCTTTATCGCAGAGTTGCCAGAGGCCTTGGGGGCCCCACCCTACCTTCATCCGATCTCTTGAACACAGGATGGAGGGACGGATAAATGAGGTGGAGAGAGGGGAAGATTACAGGAAGGACACTTCCTGCCTTTTGCATCCTGATCTCAGTGATGTCATGATGTCCATGGCCACGGACATAATTGGGCTGTTAATTCATGAAACTCAGTTCAGTGTAGCTAACTGGTAATATAATGTAATAATAGTTAGGAAGAAGGTCTCGTCAGCAGCAGTAACACTGCAAATTATGCACAGTTTTTGTCACAGTACATTGTGATAATTTATGACCCAAATGATGAATCGATTATTTAAATAAATCATGCTGAAAATAGTTTTTGTTGCAATCCATGAGCACATTTTCTTATAAACATATATTAAAATATGAGGTAATTTTAATATATTGACAATGTGAATTTATGGAAGCCACTATGTCCCAACAATGCAGCTAATCATTCATAATAATTAATTCTAATAATCTTATACTCAAATGATAAATTACATAAAGTTAAACATGAAATGTTTATATATATATATATATGTGTGTGTGTGTATTTCTGTTTTCCAAAATAGATTGAAAATATTTTAATACATATATCTTTAACTGTGCACAGACGACAGACCAAACAACCACATTTTCACCAATTAAACAGCTTTTCCAAATGAGAACACACACATACGGGACACACACACACACACACACACACACACACACACACACACACACACACACACACACACACACACACACACCTCAGGAACACTGTAATCGACTCAATATGGATTTTTGCTTGTGTGGCAACTGCCCTGTTCCCAACCAAACTGTCCGATTCTGAATAACCCACTTCCGAGCAGTTTCATCCTGCCGCTCCTCATGGTTTCTCAGCTCATTGTTAGCAACGTCTTAAGCTGAAAACTGGAAATGACTGCTGGCAGAGGCACTGCTTTTACAACTGGAAACAGTCCATTAAGTAGTCTGCTATTAGTGCCATCTATCAGGCTTGTCAGAGTGAACTTGGCTGCATTTAGACACACATCAAACATACATGACACACTTAGAGTTTGGATGGACATGAAGCAGGAGCTGGTGTTGGTTTCCAGATTTCCTCCCATCACAGTGCTTTGTTTTTGCTTGTCCTCAAATTCAGCTCTAGTTCAGCTCTAGCTCTCTGTGCCAGAGTCTCAGCCGTAATTAATTTCATTTCCTCTAGAAGCCAGCACAGACATCACTGACAATTATCCAATTCTTATAAGTTGGTTAGGCCGAACTGATGGGAGTTTTTGAGGAAGCGGACAAAGAAAGGTGTGTTTCTCTGTGGGATTCTCAGGGTGTCTGCAGGTTCTCACGCCCTCCCACCCAGTCAGGCAGACAGACATTAAACAGAGGTGGACACCAGTGAGACGCGCACACACACACACACACACACACACACACACACACACACACACACACACACACACACACTCAGACTCATGGTCAATAATTACCTGCCTTTTCAGACAGACTAGTAAAATGGGTGTGGATTTCAGTTCAGTCTGTTTTGTCCAACAAAACCATACAGCAGTCAAAAATCAATGTGCAACTATTTCTAATAGTTTATTATTTTTCTTGACAAAATTAATAATGTCACTCACGTAAATGAAGGCTTCATGTTCTACTCAAATCCTTTTTACAACTTATGCTGTTTTGAAAGCTAAAGCTACAAAAACTGATAATTCTGCACATATTGTATTAAAGAGCTGAAACTAACTGTTCCAACATTTTCTTTTCAGTAAGAATGTCTGACGTCATTTCTTCAGGCTTCTAGGTATGATGATTTTTTTCTTTACCCAATTATATGATCTGTTCCTGTGTTTAATATTATTATACACTTAATATCCAGTTTTTTTTTATTGCTGCTTAAACAGGGAGAGCAATTTAAACACCTCATTTTAAGCTTTAAGAAATTGCAACTGGCATTTCTCACCATATTCACAAATGAATCCATGATGAAAATAATCATTATTTAAGGCTTCCATAAAGTTTATTAGCCTTCAATTTCCTAACTGCCATCAGGTTTTTCACTGATAATGTGAAAAGCAAACTTTATTTCATTATTAAATCATATTAAAATCACATTAACATCAGATGTAGAATTAGTAAATGCAAAATTTAAAATCTATACTATTTAGTAGTTCTATGTTAAGCAGATTATGTATTGTTATTACAGAAAAATATTAGGAATGAGAGAATCAAGGTATTCAACCAAGTACCCATTATGCAGATCTGTCTCTTCCAGAGTTTTATATTTTTACACACCTATCCAATTTCTTTTATTTAGCCTCTGGTCATTCATACACAGTAAGTGGGGTGGACTAAACAATAAAAAACCCACCTCAAACTACACATCTACAGTCGCATCAACATCTCACTAAAACAACATCATCAGCACTTTCATGTAGGAGGATTTACTGCTGGACTTTTACATTAGACAGCTATTACTTTTACATATGTGCACCTAATGAAATGCAACCTGAGCGCATATTGAATTACTGTATCTTAATGACTGATGCATTAACATGTAAGAATAACTACAGTGATGAAGGACTGACAGGAAATAGATAGAGGCTCATTTTGTTGTGGTCCACTGAACATGGCAGCTCATCAGCCTGATTTCTGATCTCCGTTTAGTAAAGAAAGTCATGCTTATATGTGCTTAATGTCTTGAAGGCTGTGGCTGAAGAAAAGTCATGACGGTGTAGATTTAAAACCCAGAAGGGTCACACTAAAAATGAATCACAGCGATGAACGACACCAGCTGTCTCTTTCTGTGCTGTGTAATCGTGATTGAAGTTTGGTGAGGTTCCTAGTTTCTCCAGCGATCCTCTCACCAGTCATCTGATCCCATTATTTCTGACTGGATGAGACACGTCATGTTGGGAAGGGGGAAAGGTCGACCAGTGACAAGCTGTCAAAATATTGATTACTGGGTTGAATCAGACCTTTTTTCAGCGAGTAAAAATCCATACCTATCTCACAACAATTTATCAAGTCATGTTTGATTACACTCTTACGGATTTTCCTGCTTCATTTACATATTCTGTTAATTCTGTCCAAAAATGCCTTTACATGTAAATTTGAGAGCATGTTATATCATGTTTATTAGTTCTGACAGTCATGTCAGATAGAGTTGCTCATGATTATGCACATAACTGGCCAGTTTTTCTTCAAATGCTTGAAAAGCATTGACCCCTGTCTTTTCACAGGGCTGTCCTTTCCCTCCATTTTTCAGAAATATCTATACATTTTCAATTTTTCCAAAGCCTCTATTTCCCCGAAACCCCTCTGTTAGTCGCTGAGGGGTTTCCATGCAGTTTCCAAGAGTGTGAGCACAGGAATTCAACAGGGAATCTCCTGTGATTGCTAGAAAAGTCAAACAGGAAATAAAACCTGGACATTCCTGTCTAGGTAGAGCATCCAGCAGTGAATTAAAATAGCCGATAGAGAAAATTACAATAACGCTGAGTCCGAAGACGCTGAAAAACACAGAGGCTCTAACAGGAGCAAGAACTCATCCAGCGGCTTTGCATTACACTGTTTGAGTGACCTGAACAAGCCAATAAATCCACTCCTGCAACACTGAGAATGGGAGGTATAAATGTCAGCTGTGGAGGAGAGTAACAGCTCCCTGTCCAAACAGGATTGAATATTCAGAAGTTAATTCATTTCGGCTGCAACAGAGTGATAAAGGCAGTGAGACAGAGATCAATAGAAAGAACCTATTTTAGTTGATCGATATTGGGAGATGACATTTATATGCTGGGGATATTTATAGTGTCAAGAACAGGCAGAGAGGCGCCGATATACACGGGGGCCGAGGCGATGGACTTCAGGTAGAGCTGAAGCAGTGTGAATGAATCCAAGCTCACACACATGTTCACACTCACTCACTTGCACACCATGGCTGCCTAAACCCTCATTCTCCACCACGAAACCACAGAATCGTTTCCAGTAGATGGCAAAGCCAAGGCTTTTCCACATATAAGCATTTTTTCGCAAACAATTTGCCAAATGCTTCCTTTAAGGATGTCCATATGTTTTACTTGGTTACCAGCTGAAGACAGAGGCCAAGGCCCTCTTTCTGAGCTCAAAGTCAGAGAGAGCTCTTTGAAATGAAGAGCTCTGAGAGAGTACATATTTAAGTGTTACTTTCCAGCCCGGTTTCAGATGATTTTGTTGGCTTTATATGATCCGGTTCTATTTCACATTGATATATGTAAAACTGGGTATTTTGCATGTAATTACACTGAATGAATAATGTTTTTGTAACAACATATGATATCTGGAATAGGCAGGGAAGAAGAAAGGGAAGGAAGAAAGGACAGGAGGAAGTCACAGGGAACTTAATGAGCCGCTGAGTAAATTAATGTTGATACATGTCAGTCAATACCACATTATTAAAGTAAATTAATATTCAAAAAACATGTGAGGAAGGAAAGAGTGAAACTAGAGCAGCGGCTCCCAATGTTTCTTATGTAAACTGTGACAGCTGTGTCACATAAACTGTGTCCTCTGAGTGAATTGATTTTAAATTGGATGTCATTTAACGATATTAATTCGATAAATCTGGATACTGTTAGCTGTCACTATTTTCAAAATGGATTGGTTGGACTGGCTATTATTTTAACTAACAATTTCAAGTGCTTATTACATTTACGGACTTCAACTAACTAACTTTCAACTCCCCTCGCCCACCAACCCTCTACCAGCCTGTTGCAGCAGTGTCCTTCATATTAAGAGGATCCTCAGTGTCCACAGACAATATACAACTGTCTGGAAATCTAATCTTTACTCTGTTCTTGATGTAAGGGTTCTGTGTAGCCCGAGCTGCCTCTTAGTATCAGTTCTGGTGCACCGTGTGTGAGGTGTTCAGGGACAGTATAGATTGTAGGTCTTCTGTATATTGGATGTGCTTACTCATGTACTTTTAGCTAACATTTCCAACCATTTATCCCTATCTTAGTTAACATTTCCAAACACTGATCCCTATTTTTCTTTAAGCTAGTAGTTCAAATATTTATGGATTATTTAAAATTAACAACTTAAAACATTTATTCATACATTTACTTATAATTTAATTTATCCATAACTTTTAGCCATTACATATTTACACTTCTCTGCTAGCTGTAATGTGTTCCCAATTAAATCCTGTAGTGCTCAGGTAGTATAGCTGATTCCTTATATTTTTTTAAATAATCAAATCATAATTGACCTTTTTTTAATGATTTCACATACTTCCTGATGACTACATATGGAGGCCACCGTGAATGAGTTGAGTGTTTTAAAACTTTGAGGGTAGGATTAATCTGTAAAATCAAATTTGAAAAAGTCCAAATAAATGTTGTTGCTTCTCTACCCCTGTTACAGCTCCTGTTAGAATAAACCTATACTGTTCTTTATTATAGGTTTGAGGTGCAGGAAGACTGCTCATCATGGAGCAGCACAATGATGTAAGGGGGTGGCTGTGTGGGGGTGCTGACTAATGCTTCATTAGGCCTTGTTTAACTGCGACTGGGGCCTAATCCCTCTCAGCCTGTTCACATGTCCCTGAGCTGTCCATGTTAATGCCTGACCTGTCATTACACAGGTCCAATTCACACGGTGTTGACACGAGCTGTCAGCGGATTAGAGGAGAGCAAATACACACATTTCATTATGGCTTCACAAGAGAAAAGAAGAGAAGGAGACAAAAGAGAGGTACATACGTCATGTCTGTGTCAAAAGATTACAAGGTAAGTTCAGTTTCCTATGCACAGAAAGTAGAGGGAACATGTAATAGTCACAGGCCTTTTTCTAATTCTCTGTTTAGTTTTGTCATCACTCATTTAGTAGTAACCACAGTACCGTCACATCTTGAATGTCAGCATAAATAAAACTAAAGAATTACATTTTGTAAATCTGAACTCACTGACATTTTATTTTTGCCGATTTGCAAAGTGATTTTAAAATTACAATTTGAACCAACCAACTGTGGCAAGTAACACACATACAGCAAAGTGAACTCATATTACATCACCAATAATGAGCTAATGTACGTTGACTTTCCATTTGCAGTGGGTTTCTAAAAAGGTTTGAGGGCAGGGGCTTTATAGTAAAAACTTAAATGAACTTTTAGACTTCAAATTATTTGTAGTTTGAGCTTTTGGAAGTAATTACAATGATCCTTTTACTAATTAGAAGACAACAGAAGTATAGTTTTGTGCATCCCTTAGTCTTGAAACTCCCTGTACTTTGGTACTGAAACCTGGCATAAAAAAATAGATATGGGTTTAACAAATGATGAAGTTTGTTTTATTGTCTAATTTAATTTAAGATATTTCCCAAAGCTTTCAACTGCTTGAAAACTTGTCTGTGCTGAACGAGCTGTCTCAACGAGCTGCTGTCCATTTCACTCATAACTTCCTCATCACACATCGAACATGCTGATGTAGTCTGCATGCAGCGGGGGAAATCTTAGCCTCTCCTTAAAAAACTTAATAAGGAGGCAAACCAACACTTGCACACACTTTGATCTCGCTTGGTGTCGCTCCACCTGAGCCTCACAGCGAACCAGTGAGTAACCAGTGATATTGATCTTTCCCTGTTTCTTCCTGTCTCCTTCTCTCGTGGCACATTTTTCTGCTGCACCTCCACCTTCTCATCTCTTCCCTACATTTGATTATCAGATGTGTAACTCTCATTTATCCTCATTCCTCCATCTGCCCCCCCCCCCATCTCCATCTCTCTGTCTGTCTCTTATTTTCTCTCATCGGTGCTTTATGAAATATCAGGTAGTCACGCTCACCAAATAAATGTAGCAGTAGTATCCTCTGAGATCACCGCCATAAAAACATTATTCTCTTTATTCTCTATGTGGATTTTGGCAGGTTACTCCACGTGCTGCTGCTATCCTTAAAATAATTTCATCTGAATGAAAAGAAAAAAAAAACAAGTAGTCTATTTGTGATTAGAGACATATCCCTATAAACCTTCAGAAGCTCAATCTTGGCTGATCCTCTTGAAACCACACAGCCACCTGACTGAAGGGTCATATATAACCCATACCCATCCTCCCCCTGTGATCAGGCTGCTCAGGGGACCAACAGAGACACTTAGGGAAGCAGCATGTCAGCTCAATAAACAGCAATTTATTGGCAGGGGACTGAATGTGCTGCCATCCTTGGAAGCTCTCACCAGGACACCTTACTGGTGCTGAGAGATATTAATGAATATGTGTGCCTGCGCGCTTTTGTTACATCATGTTGAGTGTCCTATAACATTTACTATAATAAGGGGAAAAGACAAATACATTTTTATAAAAGAACTGCAACAAAAAGGTTTGCATGCATGCAAAGGTATTACCACACAAAGCGATCCAGTGCTTTACTCTCAACATTGTGTACCTCACCCTAATCAGACGCCATCGAATCATTCAGGCTGCTTAAACTAAAAATGTGCAGCTGCTGCAGATAAAGTCTGACCCAGACTTTTTTCTTGAAAAGATTATTTATCTTACAGTCATTGTACTGTTTCTAGACAGGATTCAAAATTGCATGACAAAGTCAAAACCTCCTCACCTGTACCATTCCAGTCCTTTGTCGTAAAAGCGGTCAAAGAAGTGCGGCTCAGCTCCCACGGCTCTCACGTCCGGATGGATGCGCAAGAACTCCAGCAGAGCCCGAGTCCCACCTTTCTTCACCCCTATGATGATGGCCTGAGGAAACTTTTTGCTGCCGAAATTATTTGCTATCGAGATGTTGTTGGGTGGAACATCGCTGATCGATGAGTCCGACAGTTGTTCCTGGATGAACGACGCAGGGGACGCGTTAAACGCGCCGCGCTGTTCCGGTGACGCTCCTTGTCCGTCATTTAACATCATTTTATTTGGACTATTAATTCGCTGGTCATACACAGGTCTGGGCAGGGAGTCACAGTATCCGTTGAGGCAGTAAAACAGGTATGTGAAGAGTATGATCATGGTAAAGAAGACAGAAAGCTTGGACTGCACCTTCAGGTGTCCAAAGTTGAACGCAGCTCTCCATTTACTACATCCCATTAAGTCGCAATCCTGAGCATGAGGACACAACGCAGGAAACATGCCATAGCAGAGGACTTCATACTACTCTCTTTAAAAGTTACTCAAGCTGAAAACGAATTAATAAAAACCACCTCTCTCTTTCCATCAAGTTGCTCAGAATGTGCCCATAGCGCGTCAAAGAGCTCCACATGCCCCTCAGCTCATCTTACTCGCCATTTGTCTTGCTCTGGAATCTTCAGCTCAGTGCATCAATAACAACTTACATATTTGTTCAACAACTTAAGCAGAGTTTCAGCTGAGTTGAGCTGAAAGGAGCCTTTAGATTGACGTCCCGCTGCGCTCCGTACACCCTGTGCGCTCCCGTCGCTCCTTGGCAGCGACTGTGCAGGAAAGCCTCACTCCTTCCCGTTGCGCTGCCAAATCCACGCCCAGACACACCACACATACGCCCCTTTCATCCTGAGTGCGACACTAAGATGACAGAAAATAATTAAGAGGCGCGTTGCGCCCTCCCCAAGTTGACAGAGATTATTATTTTGAAAGCAATTTAGGCAAAATAGTCATTACTTTAATTGTGCTGCACTGGAGGAGAAGGAAAACGTTTTGGAACATAATAAAGAGGGAATATTAGTTTTTGATTGCAGAGGATGCAATTTACCTTCATTTCCCCTTTAATATTCACCACATCCACTTTAAAACTTGCTGCAAGTTTGGAAACGTTGCTGGTGTGAGTTCCAGGCTCTGACGGGGCCACCTGCTGTCTGCTGGCCCCTCTGACCACACAGTCCCCTGGAGCCAGTCATGACACACACGTTTAACCTTTAGGCTCCTCACTATAGGGGAACAGACAGATGCCATCAGCTTTCTCTGTTCCTTTTCTCTCTCGCTCCATCTGTGTGTGTGTGTGTGTGTGTGTGTGCGTGCACATATGCAACACTATCGTAACAAGCAGTGAACCAGACCACCATCACTCTCCCTTAATCTACTATTACCTCTATGTAGATGTATAAACTGGATGTAGGTTAACAACAAAAATCTGTCAGGTAATATTTTGGTTAATGAAACACTATTAAAAAAACAATAACATGAGCACAGACAGCTCGAGGGTCATTTTGTGCCTGTGTTTCCATCATCAACTTTCTCTTTATGTCACTTTTACAGATTACAGGCTGATGAACTTGATGAACTGATGATAACATATAAGAAAAGAGGGTTCTCGACAACTTCAGGTTTCTCCACAGCTTCAAGTTACCGGATGAAAACAATATAGTGAATAAAATTAATTATAAAATTCAGAATGCTTGAATTCACAAGACAAAACATCAGCTGTACAAATGCAAAAAAGACCATTAATATAACAAATAATATACATTGTATTTTTTTTGCTATTTTCTAATTTCAAAGTAAAATCAGCTGTTCATGAAACAGAGTTATGGATTTGGATAGTATTTATTGTACAAAGTAAGCTACAACATGTGGGGTAATCCACTCTCACGTGTGTTCCCAAGTGTGCAGTGGGCAGAAGTACTTTCACATGCTAGCCTGCATTTATATTTTATCTGCCTTGTATTCGTATCAGTCCCTCAAATAACATCTTATCAAAGTTTATCTTATGCCTTTGATTTGCAGCCATTAAGGGAAAGATCCATCACAGAACAGGGAACCAGACGAACTCACAGCTGCAGCTGCAATCTTTACAGGTGTGTTGCTCAAATGCCACCAGCTGTGATCTTCCAGCTAAGATGGTCTGATAGCACGCAACAACAGCAACAGCAGCAGCTTTTGATGCTGTAAAAACATCATGTTAATATCCCATAATATCCTAATACTAAAGCTATCTTCCTAAAATAGTTTTAACAATACATGTGTTAGAGTATAAATCATCAAATATTGGCACCTTCCCCTCATATGTTGAGATATAAGTGAGGTGGCACATGGCAGCACATCCATATGAATGATAAATATGAGGGGAATGACAATATCTATCGACCGAAGCCTCCTCCGACCTGGCAGTATGTCAATTTCTGCGAGTCTCTAAACTGAGAAAGCATCATTTACCCTGCTGAACTCTTTGAGCCCTCCACCATATTGATCCTCTGTGCTGCTGAAAAACAATCGGAGACGTGCCACGCCGTCGTTGCAGTGATCAATGCCGTGGGCTCGCTGTTGTTTTCTTCAGCGTGTGCCATACGCAGCGGTCTTGTGGCTGCTTGTATTAAACAAAGTTCAAAAGGGTTCGAGTTTTCAAAAGCAGACACAGATTCTGTTTGGTTCGCACTGAAGTGGCTCATATGAGTTTGGATTCAGTGAAGGGCGCTCTGTGGTAAAAACACTTTTTAACCAGAGTTTAGCATCAAGTCAGGTAAACTTGGGCTGCTCATGGTGACAACAATACCCAGCCTCATGTGGTGAGAGTATGCTGGCAGTTCCTGGAGGATGGAGGAATTGATACCCCCACAACTCTGGGACTTTATGTTTTTGTCATGATCCTGCTCCACACTTCTGATCCCTGGCTTTTATTTTGACTCTCTCTTCCTGTCCCTGCCTGGTTTTCTCTATTTTTCCTGTCACTCTGTTTTCCTCTGCCATATATGGTACATTTCCTCATTTGTTTCACCTGTGCACTCTGCTCCTCTCTGCTCCTCTCTGCTCCTCTCTGCTCCACTCTGATTCTCTCTTTCTATTTAAACACTCTCTTGACTTCATTCCTCTGCCAGATCGTCACTTCGTTTCGTTTCATCGTGTAACTCAGCCTAGTTTCTCGCCCGTGTGTTTTTCCTGTCCTGCTCCTGCTCCTGCTAACGATGTTGCCACTCTGTATTCTGGCCCTGTTACCTTGTGTTTTTGCCTTGTTCCCAGCCTCTTTGAGTTTCCTCTGGTGCTGCTCTGGACCTTCGCCTCCTGTTTTTGTGTTTCTGGACCCTGTTTAGTTTTGGTCCTTTTGCTTTTCTGTTTTGTGTAAGGTGTTGTCTGCTGTTGTGCAGTGATTTTTGGTTTATCTCCGCCCTTTTGGTTGTCACTTTGTTCTTGCCTCCATATCTATGGGTTTCTGTTGTCACTGTATTTAGTCTTGCCTCTTGCCCTGTTGCTTCTTTGTATATTCTTCAGTTGTCATTAAACCTTGACAACCAATCAAACCTCATCTGGCATTATAATTGTGCCCTTTAACTCTTACAGTTTTGGCCCATCAATGCAGCCACGTAGCACTTATTAATATTATTTATTGAATTAAAATGACAGAGTACACGACTTATTGAATTACACATTCTTTGTATTGTAACAACAAAATATATAATTAACACTAAAGAAAAACCTTCAGGATCATTATATTATGGCCGTGGATAAAAAACGAATCTTCTTCATATTGGTGATGTGTAACATACTGAATATATGCAAAGGCCAATATTAGCCATGTGTACTGTGTGTGTGTGTGTGTGTGTGTGTGTGTGTGTGTGTGTGTGTGTGTGTGTGTGTGTTTAGTCCTCAATGAATCCAATGTATGAGAACTTTACTTAAAGTTTGCAGGGAAACACCTGAACTAAAGTATTCAATTTCACTTGCACACAGACACAATAAACACCTTTGTGCATGAGTGACATACACTGTGTTGAATTCCTGTGCACCTGTGTAAGGTTTGTGGCTGTGGGAAGGCAGACAGCTGTACAAAGCTCGGCAGCGACTGCTCTGCTCTTTAATCCCCGGTAAAGTCCCTGTGACGACCTGCAGCGGCTGCTTCAAAGACAGGATCTGTTTCACATGTTCCCCCTGCTCCTGAGCCTCTTATGATACGAAACCCACTGATGTGTTGTTGAATATAAAATGAGGAGGAAGACAGAGTTACACCTGTAATTGTAAAGAAGCTCTACAGTTAAATTACATTAAAGTACATCAGGTGAAAAATTATTAACACATGAAATGCAAAAAAGAGATTGTCTGCTTTGTGTCTCTTTTCAAAGGTTTCTGTCTTTGCGTTTCACAATAGTTAATCCCCTCACTGTGCCCCGGTCAAAGTGGATACACCAGACGTCTCAAGTTGTCCAGAAGGGTGTTGCAGTCATTGTCCCACCGGAGAATGCACAGCATCATCCCCGTATTGTTCTGGATCTCTGAAGATACAATAGGTGTGACGAGCTGCTGCAGAGCTGGTCTTCAGTTAACTCACCTGGGTGGAAAGTGTCTCGCTTTTGAAACACATGACACACAGAAACGTCCTCCAGGCCAGCGTGGATTAAAGAATGAATAGATGAGTAAACGTTTTTTTTTTTTTTTAACACTTTATTTAAAGGTAGATTTTATTTGAACAAAATTCCAGTGTGCAAAGAAAAATCATTTCACATTTGAACCACCTGGTTGATTTATGGATGAATGCACACAAAGAAGAGATCATCTGTTCATGTGTGCGCCACTGATTTTACCGGTTGGGCTGGTAACTGATTTTTTTCTTCTGCTATGTTATCTATTTGTCCTCTGTATTCTTCAAATTTTAACTGATCTCATATGGATCTCTGCTGGAAACAATCAAGTGAAACGTGACGGCCATTCTTAACCTGTGAAGTTCTCATATGTTTCCATAAGAAGGAAACATTTTCACCCAGTGTCTGACTTACTAGTGTGTTTAATAGTTTTTGAACATCAGTTGACCTCAATTTAGTCACAATAACAAAAATATAAAATGTCGTGATAAATGAATGATGTCTTTAACATGGAATACCAACAACAGGCTAACATGCTAGTGTTTTTTTCCACCCATCAACGCATCATTAAACTCAAAGATTGAGCCTATTCACTCCAATGTAAGTCGTTTGCATTTCTGGTTTGCTGCGGTGTTGTGTGCACATACCGTACAAGTTTATTTGATTTGATTTATTTATTTATTTTGGCCATGTCTGCTTGTTTTACAGATTTGACACGATTCACGTACACACACACAGCCTTTCACAGCTTTTAATAAATATTTAATGTCACATATTCAATAATATAACAACATAAAGACAAGCAGTTCTGTTCTGTTTCGTCGTTGACCACAGTGTGATGTTAAGCCATACCTAGGACATTTAGTGGTCTGGGCATAACTATTACCTCATCAAGAAAATTGATGATTGATTGATTGACAACTGCAACGATCCAGCATAGAAATCACTGCAAAATGTTTGTTTCCACTAGAAATATCACCAAGAAAACAAACCCAATGCAAACGACAGCACCATTTTAAAACTCTTCCACGCAGCCAAGGCACAGACAACAACCAGTGCGACCGTCTATACAGTCAGAGCATCTGTGTGTTGTGTGAAAGCCAGTTGCAGGAGCCATATTCTCAGCTATAACTGCAGGGCAGAGCTCTGTGGCGAGCTGGGTAAGTATAGGGAACAGCAGCACTGTACATTATCACATGGGTGTGGCTACGAGCTCGCAGCTCGAAAAAATGCTTTCAATTGAGGACCGAAGAAGGCACGTCAAGTGGCGGGCATGCCCGCACAGGACAGTTGGCTCCGCTGCATGACACAGGGAAATGAGGGTAAGAAGAAAAACAGTTTACCAGTTTAAATGAGGTGAGAGCAGTTGATTCTGCAAAACCTAACCCGAGGTCTGTTTATTTTGTCGTAATTAGACTTTTAGTGCATAGTGGTTAATCAATAACCACTATGCACGCCTTTACACAGGCCTCAATGGCTTGTGCGTGTTTTTGTGTTCCTTGTTTGGAGGGAGTGATCGCAGCCTTTTACTATAATTACATACTGTATCACTACAACTGTACTCTCTGTGTAATAGGATCCGGGGAAGTCCATAATGATCTGTTGATGCGTGGTGACAGGATAGTGACCAATCAAATGTTTCCAAGCGTTTCGACCCCATTCACAGCGGCGTACTGAGAGGAAAACTACAGTTGGAGATAAGGCCTCAGGTGTGTCATGCCATGTTGAGGCAGAGACACAACAACACAAAGACAAATGATGTTATCTTCTGGCATCTAGACATCTGACAGCGCTGTTACCCGGAGATCAAGACATGAAATGCCTGAAGCAAACGGTTACATTCAGCAAATGAAGAGTTGTTTGGAAATCATATTCCCAGCTGTCAGGTTTCTCCACAGTCTCTATAATCCTTCAAAACAAAGCAAAACAAACAAGCAAGCCACAAAACGCTAGCATCACCGGATCTATCGATACTTTTCCACATTCATTACACAACTTAACACGACTGAAGTTACGGCACAGATGATGTCAGGTGCTTTTAATGACAGCGGAGTACAGAAGTAAGCGATCGGCCACTTTGATGGCTCGAGCTAAAAAAGACCACCCTGTAAAATGTGCTGATAAGAGCTGCATTTCAGCCACTCCACTCCCAGGTTCTGTGAGTGCTTGTGTGTGTGTGTGCGTGTGCTCTTGCACGCAGACATCCCTTTGTTGTCCTCCCATTTTCCTTTGCATCGAATCCAAACCCTGAGCCAGGACTCTTGGCCTGCACGCTACAGCTACTGTGCGATTTACTGCACCGTGTGTAGAGGATTTCCAGAACCGTACAGCTCCATGATATACAGTCATGATGTCATTCATGCAATAAGGACTGGCCTGTAATCACTCTGCTCACTTCTCCTCTCCGTATTCAAATTCCAAAGAGGGGAAAAACATATAAGGAGCTGCTCACTTCTGCAAATACAGAGGTGCACCATGCTGGTAAACTGCGTAAACCCAAGTCTCAGTTGTAGTATTTAAGTGGATGGGGCTTCTTCAGGGTTATGACTTGATCAACATGCCCTCCATTTGTGTTTTTGACTATTAAGCTACAGAAATCCATGGACTGAAGCACAAGAGGCCTCAGGAAAACTTCGAGACCTTGTAAGATCTTCAGCAGTCTCACCACAGAATTATACCTCTATGAGTCTGAGCCTGACCCACTGAAACAGACAGACAGCCTAAACAAACATGACCCCTCTAACCACTACTACCACACACACAGACACTCATACAGCACACCAAAGTGTGCTTTCTGAGCCGACGCGGGTCTGCAGCAGAGGCCAAAAGAAAAAGCTCCTGATTAAATAGCTTTTCAGCGTGCGGCGCTCTGGCTCGGTTGGCTCGGCGGCTTTGAAGCCAGCCGCTGGGTCTCGCTGTTATCTGCTCCTGGGACTGAAGATAACGCAGTTAGACAGCGCTCCGAGACGGTGTTTACAAACAGTCAGCGGCGCTGTCAGGAGGAATCTTTGCTGAGGCTCAAGTGCAGCTCAACACAAGGCGAATCAGATGATAAGTGGACAGCTGTAGTGCTTCTACCTGCTGTTGCCGCCAGACACGGCCATGAGGCCCTCTGTGTAAACTTTAAACTCAGAGCTGTTCCTGCTTTCAAATGGATGTCTGTGAAAGGGCAAGTTCACCCAAATTAGAAACACATTTGCTCTGGTAGCATAGAGCCTTCGGTGCATGTATAGAAATACGTATGACACACAGTACACAGAGTCTGAGCCATTGTTCAACATGCATGAAGGGTAGTAAAAAGTCCCTTGTTTGGAACTTGAATCCCATTTGGAGCTGAAAGGTGTCGATACCGTGCTTTCTGTGCTGCCTGTCCGCTGACTTATTGAGCAGCAGCTCAATGCCGTAGACCTCAGAGTGTGATGTATGTGGCGATGAATGTGTGGGGTCCACTGGGACCCGGTGAATTGGGCACTGCAGTCGACAGGCACCACGTGTCAGGAGAGCAAGATGGATGGTAAAGATCTGCTCTGTGTGTCACAGCCAAGACGCTGGGTGACGCTCGCCCCACTGACTTGACAGATTGTTGATGATGTTCGCAGTTTATGATTTAATGTCTGACCACACAATATTATCATATCAGGATTAGGTTACAGAACGTTACCGCCAACTTGGAAGTGTACAGGAAGCGTAGTAAACAAACGGCAGAGTGACAGTTCATCTAGTGTGACAACAAAACAAATTAACAAAGAAATCATAAAGATATTGGATTTTTAAATCAGGATCTTACATCTACAAAAGTTCAACAATCATGCTTGGAGCAAATTGTTTAATCTATGCATCTGGTGCAAAGCTGAAGTAGCATCAGATATATCCTGATGTCAGTAAACTACTTGGCAGCCTGCGACGGTTGAGCTGAACATAATTGCTTTTGCACACATCATACACCTTTGACTGAAAGCTAGTTCGAACTTGATTTCTGCGGCATCCTGTGAAATGTAGTAAACAACCAGACGGAGAAGAATTACAGTAAGAAGCTGAGTCACAGACGGAACACTTCAAAACATATATAACAACATATTGACCCTGCTGTACACGGCTACTCTAACATGTGGATGTTGCTGAGGGAGGGATGGGCATTTCACAGTAACCAGGACAAGTTCTGTCTAATTCCACTGAAACAGAGGTTGGATTCTGTAGCATTCTGTGAGGCAGGATACCACAAACACGCCACAGTACTAGTGTGCCAAAGTCTTCGGTGCGTAGCAGCTAGAAAAGGTATGCAAATCCAGATCGAGAAAACACTGCTTCACTGTGCCACAACAAAACTATTACCAGCGTGTGCATGCAGGTCTTAGTGTTTGTGTTTTGGCGTGACAAGCTGCTCTAATATACCCTAATAACCGTGATGTCATCCACCTGCTTTATTGCTCGGAGGCAGCGATGGCTGATGGGACAATTTTGCATAATCATCTTATCTGATCTGGAGCTCGTGAGCTGAAACCCAGAGAAATTACAAACCATAAATGTGAAAAGTCACCTATTCCAAAAATACTCGGGGGATTTATCCACTTTGGGAAATAGTGGTGCAACAGAGGTTTTTCACATAGTTTCTATAAAATAATGTTGATAGAGTCTGAAATGCGTTTGTTTTGTATGACAAAGTATTTTCTTTCATAAAATGCACCAATTTCGTTTGATTTACTCTTTCAATCATCGTGCGGTTGGAGATTTCATAAGCTTCTTAAGCTTTTCCTACTTAGTGGAAGATTCTCCCGCACAGTCTAAATGAGAGAGGTGGGGGTCCTTAAGTGCAACGGAGCAGTAATAAAAGTCTGAAATGACCTTTTAAAAGATGCATCTGTACACTGTTTACCCTTTCCTTTTATAGTATTGTGTAGTGTTCTTCACGCTGACTCATGTTAACCTCATGTTTAAATGAAGTACCCGTGAGAATCACTGCACTCAGAGGAGGCTCGCCATTAAGCAGATGTTAAGTGGTAAACAAAAGTCTCTGGAGTTCACGCTGCATTAAGAAAGCGCTTATTTTCACCGGCCTCATTCATATGATCAATAAAAAACCCTAAATCCGGCATCGTTATGAACGGATAAGAATAAACAAAGGTTGTTATGTTGTGTTAGTAGCGTATAGCCCTTTAACTAACAGGACAAAAGGAGACTTGCACACCTGTTAGCATGCATGACTGCGTTGTGATGATAATAAGCAGATGAAGACAAAAAGAGAAAAATAAACAAAACAAAAAGAAAGCAGGAATAAAAAGTCTGAATATCCTGGAAAGGACTATTGTGGGAAAACTGAAGCAAAACTGGTGGAGATCCAGTATAAATGACAGTTTGAGGCATAGTGGGTATGTTAAGAAAAAGTAAATTATGGCTGGAATGCACCAAGTGTCAGAGGCTGATGGACTATAATAACAGACTTCACCTCCGTTATGTGATGTAGCAATCACATCCTCATCTCCCTTTATTTGCTTTATGCTTATCTGTCATGGGCGCTCCCGCACAGTGCAACAGACAAAGCATGACAAAACCGCCAACCGCTGCCAAAGGCTGTGGGTTTGATCGCTAGCGGGGACCACCTATGGTAAAAAAATTCATACATCACAGTACGCTAAGGCAGCTTGGATCGAGTCAGTCACCAAATGGAGTGTAGTGTGCCCTGCCAGAAAAACACACGAGGAAATTCACTCCGCCACAACAACCTCAACGCAAGGTCAGACTCCTGTGCCTGAAATGCATTTGAATATCTTTGGCAGGGTGTAAGAAGTGAAGTTTGGATGGATGTGAAGTGGTGCTCCAGAATATCCAAACTGTTGATGCTGAGAGTTCAACGACATCTCTGAATGTTATGATGACCGCTCGTAATTGCACACTACAAGAAGTGATGTTTTGAGAGAAAATACGCTTCAAACTTAACTTGCGTGTGGTGGAGACCAATAAAATTGAATATGGACTGTGTGTTTTTCTCTGTGCGTGTGTGTGTGTGTGCGTGAGTGCGAGACAACACTGCATGGTAACATAACATACAGTGAAAAAGAGACTCACTGACAAAGTGAAGAGCAGCATCCAAGGTGACTATGCTGTTGTGTTGATTGGCACTTCTGTTGTTTCTGTCTGTGTCTGTGAACGTGTGTGCATGCATGTATGTACTTCCTATGTAATCACAGCCTTCAGCTTCTCACCAGGCAGCCAGGCTACTCCTCTAAACCTCAGAGTCTGTGCCAGGCCCCTGGAGCTCAGAGAATATGGCCTACAGCTGGGGCCACAGAGAGAGTCTGAGTCCCTGTTAACTACTGAAGCAACCAGTATCCATAAAGAATGCAGGATGACGCAGGATATGTAGAGTTTGTGTTTCAGACAGGTTTCTAAACATGAAGGGAGTGCACCAACATGGATAGCATCACAATCTGTTTACATTAACCGGTGAAACTGGGGAACCTGCACTTCTACAGAGGAGTGAATGTGATCTTACAGGTTGATACCTCCATCTAGAGGCCAACTCTAGGAAGCATCAGCTAGTCTAAGGTTTCGGTTATAATAGTGTTGTCACTGAGTGTATTTGTTTGTATGTGCTTGTTCATGGAAGTACAGGATCAGTGCTAAAATGACAAACAAAGCACATTTTCCACATAGTCTCAGTCCTACTCAGCCGTGTCGATGCTGCATTTTTGTTTGTGAGGCCTTCACTTTGTTGCTACAACCTCACAGCAAGAGATTTCTGAAAACACTGTAAAAAGAAAAAACCTCTAAACCCACGTCTGTCTCACCTAATTACACGAGAGAGTCCACAGTCCCCACTGTGGACAGTTGTTATTGTAATATTTATATTATTGCTATTTATGGGTGAAAACAGTTCCCAATTTATATTGTTGACGGTGAGGTTCTTTCTCCAGACAGATTTGACAGGTGACCTGATGGCACAGACAGGAGCAGTAGCTCCTTCCCCCTCTTCCCTTAACAGGAACTCTACGTTAACACTAGAGGTCAGTGTCTAACAGCTCTGATTATTAGGATAAACCTGCTACGATGATGTGGATCAATAAAACTAGAAAACAGGAATTACTGGATGTCAGAAGATACAGTAGGACCTTACAGTAAAACACCCAAACTCATGCCTGGTTTTCTAAATTTGCATCATCATAGTGACTTGCATGGATCATTCTCACTGCTGCAGCTTTTACTACTTTAAATGTATTTTGCTGAGGAGCTGTTATCTCCTCAAAGTGGTCACTGTCTTCTTCTTATCACACCTTGTCATGAGGCACACAAACATCTAAACACTTCCACTTTTATTTTCTAAATGAAACAGTGCGTTTCACTGTGACAATAAATGTTCTCTTGGTAGAAACTTGGAGAACCTTCAGAAACACGTCTGTCCACTGCAGGGCCATGTCCTTCATTCATACTTGCAGTAGTGCTTGAGCGCCTCCGGCAGCTCCAGCCAGTCAATGGCCATCCTGTGAACAACGTGCTTCTGGATGGCTTTCCTACACAGTGTCTGCAAGGAAGAGACTGGAACAAAGAAAAAAGAGACGATGAAAAGACTGTGGATTAACAGAACAAAGGTAGAAGAGGAATTGTGAAGAAGACGTGCGTTAAAAGAGCGGCTTAGTTGCTTCACAGGCATTTCATACAGGTATGAAAGTGTCTTAGTGAGTTTACACAAAACAACTGCAGAGAGACACAAAATGAATACAAAGACACTCTAAATGACAACAGAGAGACATAAAACATCCGAGGTTAGACTGAAAAGCAAACTACATACAGATAAGACAGATAAACTCACTGAACTCAACTGAGTGTAGGACACAACGTGATACTCACATCCATACTCCACCTGGACTATTCGGACACACTTAGTTGCAGCGAAGACGTCCACCACTGCGTAGAGGGGCCGGGTGGTGGGGATCCCCTTTGCAGAAGCTCCCATGTCTTCACCATTGATGACAATATGCATGTCAGCTCTGTCTCTCCCTTTAGGCGCATAGAGTACTCCAATCCTGCTGCGTCTGGCTGTAGGAGGCAGGGTGTTGGTCTTATACAAGTCGTCCAAAATGTGGCTGTAGCGTCCAGGCCGACTTCTACCAACGAGCTTGTCTCTGGGGATGCAAACGCTGTCAATGCACAAGTGAGAGTCTGTGAAGAACATCTTCGGTTTCATGTTCCCTCCTCCTGCATCGACTTCGCCTCCATGTTCATCCTCTCCGCGTCCAAGCCTCCGACCACCAGCAAGTCCTCCATCTCCAGCCTCTTGGACCTCAGGATCATCTAAGATCTTGTTGTGGTTACGAGTGATGGCAAAAATCCAGCTGTCCTCTAAGTCTGTCAGGTCTGGGATGGAGTATTCAGGTACCGCCTCTAAGCTCCCGGGGTCCCTGGCAGTGAGGCCAACCCGGAGGTGGCCACACCAGCCCAGCTCTTTTTCCTCTATCTCAATGAGAAAAATCTCCCCGGGCTTTAGAGGGTTTTTGCTGAAACACACTCCATTGGCAAAGCTCTCCACCCGTGTGGCCTGGGTTCCTGAGATGTCCAGTCTGATGTTGGTGCCGTGCACAGGGTGGAATTCCATGAACTGGTCAGGGAATGGCTCCATTTATTTTACAAGTCAAACAGTCACTCTAGTGCGCAGATGAGAAATGACGGATTAGAATAAATTCCCAGTTGGAGCCGACAAGACAAGCAAACAGGAAAACAGAGACACACTTACTAAACCCTTTCAATCCAACAGACACGCAGTGGTTTCTGACTCGGCGTCACCAACATGTGGCCATTGCAGAGACACAACAACTTAAGCGGATGCACGACAGAGCCCTTCTGTTCCTATCTGCTGGCCACTCAGCGAAAGCTTCTGGTAGAGGGCTATTTTTGAACAGCTTCATATGTCAACAGATGGCAAGGTATGTGTCTGTGTGCATGTGTTTTGAGGAGGGGGTGGCCAACGTGCACATGCTCACAGTCACTCTCTGACATGTACAGAGCTTGAGTTGGGGCTAGTTGGACCACTGAAGCCCCCCGGGGCCCTATCTCACAAAACCCACGTGCTGTAGTAATTGCTGCATAATTATCATAATACCACGTGCCACATAGATATATGTTAAGCAGCAGGCCTTTCGTAGCTGCACTCCAGATATAGACCATGCAAAGACAGGCTGGATAAAGCAGAGATTAAAGTAATATACTAAAATAGAGAGGTCTGCGGAGATTTATTATGATAATGAAATCATAGAATATTAGGAGGACTCATATTTTAAAATGGAAACGGCGACATCCTTATGTTCGTTGCGCGTGACTGAAAGCTCCTGCTCCTGCACACTGTGTGGCGTGATGTTTATTCATAGTGGTTCACATACAGTTTCAAGTTTTAAAGTGGTACATTTTATTAATTATATAGGAATTACAGACTAATCTTTAATCTGTATCTGTCAGATGAGGTGTGAGTGATGTAGACCAACAGCCAGGCTTCCTCAGGAACACCTCCAGTCAGTGATGGATGAAGATTATTGTCTCTGGGCCCGTGCACCGCTCTGCCCTGTTCTTCACTGTTATTTCTGGGGCTTACAATGTGCTTTATGTAGGCCAAGATGGGGGAGGGAGAGAGAGAGAGGGCGTGAAAGAGAGGAAATGCATTCTTCCATCCTCATTATTATCATAAAAAATATTGTAAACTCCACTTCCCTTGCGTTGGTCACATTAATAAAGTCAAAGAAAAATCATGTTTCAGCTATTTTGATGTTTGTATGTGACTTGACTGGAAGGTGAGTGCTTCAGTTTGAGACACTTCAACTCCAGTTTGAGCTGAGCCATCACCTCTGTTTGCTCAATTAGACAGTGTTTACACCCTGCTTATTTGTGTGGCGGAGTGTGTGTGTATGTGTGTGTGCCTCTCATGGGGCTGCAGGACTCTTTAATCTGGATTATCATGCAGCGCGCCCATGCTTTTCATAATCAGTTTGGTGAGCTGTGATTCTCGGTAGCGCATGACACATCTGGATGCAGGCGGTCGGTTGTGGGGAGGTGTGTGTGTGTGTGTGTGTGAGTGACGACGTGAGAGAGAGAGAGAGAGAGAGAGAGAGAGAGAGCCCTGAGACTTGACGCCGCGCTCCTTGCGCGCACAAATGGAGAGAGAACCAGCAGAAGTCAACGCTGACCAGCGGGTTTAATCACATTTCAATGCACATTATTATATTAGGGTAAGTACACACTCCTCATTTAATGCTGAGACGTTTGCATGCTTGTTTTTGCAAAAACGCCACTAGTTTTGCAGCGATTGCTATTTTGCAGTCTTATTCCAAACATGCTGCTGAGCGTCTGTGGCGGATGATGATTTATTTGCCGCACAGAAAATGCACCGGTGGTGGTCGGAGACATCCTTACAGTCACTTTGACTTCCAGCACTCGCATCCACAAGACAAGTGTGGAGTCGTCCAGAGAAGAGTGGAGGTGCTGACCTGGATTTTACAGTACAATAGCCACTGAACAAGTTGGAGACTGCATGCTGTACTGTGTGTATTTATATTTATGAGGTGATGTTTTGTGTGGGAGCAGAAACTGATTTTCAGTAGTCTATGATCAACCTGTCAGACATTTCTCTCTTGTTTAATCATCACAGAGTTTTGGGTGCAACAGAGTTTCAATTAGCAATTAACTTCATTAATCTGCAGATTATTTTTTCCAATAGTAAATATAATATAGTAATGTAGTAAAGTCATGTGATCTATTCAATCCCCAGTCCAAAATACAAGAGCTAAGTTAAAAAACATCACATTTGAAAAGTTACAATAAGATATTTATGGCTTTATTGGAAACATAAAAGATGATAATGATGATCCAAATAAGTGCGATGATGAACTTTTGGCAGTAAACTGTTTATGAATTGACTGATTTTACCATAGTTCTGTTATTGTGAACCACTATTCTGGATTAAGTAATGTTACATATTACAGCCAGCTTAATGTAACTAGTTTAAAAAGGGAATTTGACCAATAGAACTGCTTTATTTTATTTTTTATTCTGAAATCTATTTTCAGTCAAACAAGTCATTGATCCAATCTGGTGCCGCAGCATGAACACTGGTTTCGCTGCTCCTTCACTCAGAGTTTTCTTTTAATAAGTCGCCCGTGTGTAGATGACCTTATATGTAAGAATCAGACCACACACACCAAAGAGACTCTGAAGGATTCTGATGTCATTAAAACTACGATCAACACTGGGTCACAGAGATGAGATAGCTTTGAAGCGCAGCCCACCAAATGTTGGTTTAGCCCCTAATCCAACCGTGTGATTTGTCAGATTTCACAGTAAAACCCTGCATTAATGGTAATCTGAGGTTGTTCGTGTCTGATCGGAGGGTGCGACACACACACACACACACACTGTGAGTCACATATATGATGTTAGACTGGTACTTTGACACACTGAGCATAGAAAAGGTCGATCAAACACATTGTAGGATGCACAATAACATGATCACTCTGATCACTCATCATTAACCATCACATGCTGATTAGTGCTCAGTGTATGTTAACCCTGAAATTAGAAGATCATCAAGTGAGTCAGTGAAAATATAAAGCAGAAAAATATTGTTTATTGTAGATTTATCATCGTTTAAACCAGATATTGTGGTTTGACCCAGCTTCTGGAGTTATCTCAGTTAAACCAAAAACCCAACAATACACTGACATCAACATTCAATCAATCTGGCGGGTTTAGGGTGAAATGTTGAATATTTAATAAAAGAAAAAAGTAATTTATGCAAATGATACAGTGGCTGCCATTGGTGTAGTAGTTACCTGTAGTTATAGTTACCCCAGTGTCATGTTGTTCAGTCCACGTTTCAGATCTCAGGCACAAATACAGACATTCATGGTTCCCAGAGGATGACTTTGGTGATCCTAAGCACCACCACAAGGCTGAAATAGTACAGATTTTGCCTTCAAAACATCAGCATGTTTGTATCTCTGTCACTTTAATATTGAGTATTTAAGCGACCTATGTGCTTTTTTTTTTTAAAGCATTGTCATGCCACTAGCATGCATTTGTCACATGTGTACTATGTAGTGAAACCATAGACTGTAGAGTCAAACCTACATGCTTAGGTTAAACCTTTCTCTATAGTAGATATTATCCTACTCAAGGCTAAAAGATGCACCTTAACCTTTCAGCTGCAGTGACTCAATGTATGAACATCTGGATTATGACAATATGGCAACCCTGGTCTGCTCTGTCTCTCTGTTCAACAATTAGCTTGGACGAGAAGGTTTTCTCAGGTTTTCCAATATATCTGTGACCTCACTTGTGTCTGTATTTGGGCACCTTACTGCTTCTGATCCCTCTTTGCCCCCCTCCATGAAAAGCTACAGTATAAGAAAGGGCAAGTGCCTGGCTGCATGTGTGTCTGTTAGGTTTATATGCACCGTCCATTTTGGGTGAGAGCAGATTAGTCAGAATCCACCAGCTGCTGTGGAATTGGTTGAAATTGTGCCACACATTGCTGTAATACAGTTACGTAAATCTCACCAGTCAGAGGTAGGGGTTTAACTTGGATAAAGAGCAGGGCACTTGACCCAGAGAGCCAGCGAATAAAAGGGTCCCCACTGGGCCTTTGTGCTGTTTCCAAGCCTGTGTCCACTGATGTAGAACTGCTCTTTTCTTTCACATACTGACAGGTGATAACACGCATTGACTCAGTTGTGCACCGGCTTTAATTTGTATCGTTCTGACAAGTGAGTAGGTGGTGGCGACATAATGGGTTATGTGGAAACACGCAACGGTGGTGACACGCACAAAGAAAAAAAAAACAAAAAGAGGGAGAAAGACGGCATGTTTGAACTCCCTTTGCTATTTATCTCAGGGTTATGTAAGTAACTCTTTAAGCAGCTTGAGAATAGGGGCTGACACTCTCAGCTCTTTCGGGGATGAGACTGGGGGAATCTGTTGTTCTTTCCTTGGGGAGACGACTTGCTGCATATTACTTCTGAGAGCAGCCGGGGTGATGCTTGTAGGTATTTGTTTGGAGATTACTCTTCTGATATAGCCCAAAAATACACTCTTCTTGTTTTAAACTAAATTATGCCTTTTCATTTCATGGTCATGAGCACGCAAAGTCCCTCCATATAAATGGAATGAATTCTACACAAACATCCGAACAGACCCCAAAAGACCGGAGGATCCAAGCCTGAGCTGCCCCAGTTTGTGCAACATTTGGGCTGAAAGTCTGTGTTGTCTATTTTTGCATGCCTTTAAAACTCGCTCAGTATGTGGAGCGAGAGCTATGGGAGAGATGCTTACTTGGCTCTGATTCATGCTCACTAGTCTTCAGATTAATGTAGATTTCCACAACTCTTAAGAGCTAAATGATGTGACGTTTGCAAATGCATAGCTGGCTCTCGTAAGCAGTTTTGGTGAAAAATGAGACACGAGCACTGAAAAACATGCTCACTCTCTCTCTCATTCCCTGACTGCTTTTATTTGTTCTGAGTTCGCGGCTTAATAATGTAGCTGACCACGCTCTTTATTTATCCTCTTGCAGTGACTCTTAGGTGCCTTGGCTCTCTGATGTAGTCAAGTCAAGAAATGGCAGATAGTGGACAAAATGGGGAAAGAAGAAGAGGGGACAAAGGAAGAGGAGGTGGCAGACTTCCCCAGGAACCCCACAGTCACATGTCACATGGAACCAAGAGGCATCTCCCTCGAGGGATTGTGATTCAGCTCACTGGGACAGAAGGCGAGTGGGACAGCCTGGATGACAGTGAGCTTATCTTCTCCCTTGACCACGATGAAGACTGCCCCTCTATCTCCCTCACCAAGGAAAGACAGCTCTCTGTTGAGGATGACAGGGGGTTGCAGTCGCAAGCTTTCCATGTTCCTCTTTCTCCCTCTTCCCCTGACTCCCTGGTGAACTGTTCCGCCACGGGCCGCAGTTTCCTCTCCCCTGGCCCTTCCTCACCGACCCACCGCCCTCTTGCAAGCTTGGTCAAGTCTCTCTCCACAGAGCTGGAGCTGAAAGAAGGCTCAACTCTCAGACCCAAACCCTTCCTCAGCCTTGTGAAGTCGATCTCCACGGAGATCTCCCGCTCTGAGCCGGAGGTGTCGCAGTCAAAATCGGATTCCCGCCTCAACCTCCACCTCTGGAAGCAGCTGACCCAACCAAAAACCCGAAGCAGTGGGGACTCTCGCACTGCACCCCCCTCCCCTAGCTCACTGTCCCCTAGTGGAGAAGGTCTGAAAGGGGGCTTCTTCAAAATGGAGCTTGAGGACACCAAGAGGAAGCTTTCGGAGGCCGTGCATGAACCTCTTAGCAGCATGTTCAGTAAGATCATGAGAGAAGAGGGCACCGGCAGCCCCAAACACCAGTGTAAGACTCAGGGGGCTCAACAGGGTAGCTCCAAAGCTTTGGGACGGGAAAGTAGCACAGACACGGTTCTTTCAGAGTCTCCTGTGAGGACCGCCAAAAAAGCAGACCCTGATGCTTGGCCTGTGTTTGACTGGCCTTCTGTAAAGCATCTTGGGAGAATTCACCATATCCACTGCCCTGTGCATCACGTCAGGCAGCATCACAGGGACGAGGAGCTGCAAATATGTACAGATGGTGAAATGATGCAAGTGTTAGCCATCAAGACACACAGGCAGGAGAGAGGACCGCCTGCTGGTCCGCAGGACTCCGCACCACCTGTGGTTCAAACTGTTTCTCAGTCCCCTCATCCTTTGCCACGAATGAGTTTATTCTGTGTGGCAGTGCTGTCTTACGGCTACTTCATCCTACCTCTCAGTCCGTACCTTTCTGGTCTGGCTCTGGGGTTGGCACTAGGTTTCTTGCTAGGACTGTGGCTCATTAGGATGGGTTCCTCCAGGCCTCGCTGTGCAGCTCCCACCCACAGACCAGCACACACCCTGTTGGGAGAGGTGATTTTAACAGGTAGCACTGTCAGCACAGAGCCTGGGACCCTTAAGGTAAATGGATGGTGTTACATCACATTGTTGTCAGCCTCAGTCTCACACACAGTACTCACATTACTACACCTCTTTCAGTATGTTTTCCATAAGCTCCAGATGAGTTTGGAAATGTGCTTCCATACCTCATAAACCTTATCAAGCATATTTTCTCCAATTCAATCAGAGGAGGAGAAGGACTCATTAAGACTATAACAAAACAGAGCAATGTTTCTGATTCATAACTTAAACCTACTCTTTGTTGAATCCTGAAATCCTTGAAAACAGAAGAATAACACAAATTTAAAACTACATCAGAAAGCCTATGTACTGAAATGAACTGAATTCTGAATGCACTTTAAAAAACTCCCACACATTAAGGTCGTACCGTCTTCACCCGTGCTAATTTTCACATAAAGAGAACAGTGTCAAGCCTACGAAACACTGCAGCACAGCAAGTCTGACAACTTGTTCCTTCATAGATTAAAGCGTCTGAAAGTGGCAGGCAACTGCATAAGGTGCCCAGAAAGCAATTAAAATCTTCAGTAATAAAAACCTCTAGATCTGCGGTGGTAATTACTGTTCTCCTCCTGGTTGAACTTGACACAGGGCAACTAGAGAGAACAGCTAACAGCCAGACATTGGCAGTTCCAGAGGCAATTAGTGGAGGATCCAGGCAGGAGGAAGCTGTATTTCTCAGCACTCAAGGGAGGTGGGAGGTGGAGAGTGGTGGGGATGGTTGGAAATGGGAACTTGAGCTAAATCCCCTGTTTGCTTGTTTCAGTCTGAGGGTTTTTAAGACGTGAAAGTCCAAGCTTGAAGGTTTCTAAGGCGCTCAGAGGTTGTCTGGTAATGAGGTGACAAACAGTTATGGGGCTTATCGGCTTATTAGCTTACAGCTTATTATATAAAAAAAACAATAACAAAATAAAAATGATGACATTGTTGATTAGTTTACTGGAGTATTGGGGCAAATGTATTGTATATAGGTGTGTTGAATTCGCATACAGCTGTCCAACTGAATATACCTACATATTCAGACTGAGAAAAGTTTGATCCCACAACATATAAAAGTCGAGAACTGAAACAAATTAAATGTTTGAGTTCATTTAAAGTGGGTAGTTGCATTCAAAGAATTAGCAGACAGTCAGCAAAGCATAAAAACTAGAAACAGGTTCTACAGAAAGTCAGCCTGGAAAGACCTTGTGCCTGTGAAGCCAAGCCGGGGCACAATGTTCCTTAACAAAGGCAACGCACATACTGTTCATTCCATCATTTCTAGCACTGACATTATTGTGGATTGTGGAGTTTTATAGACTTGCCTTCTGTACTTCAATACACAAACGGTCCATGTTGAGAATTGATTTTGTTGAAATTGAATTTGAGATATATTCACAGTTGTTTATTTTTTATTTAATACTTCCCTTTTAGGTTGATTACAAACTTGTAACCCGATTTTCATAATTAGATGCTTATTACTCACTTGAGACTATGTATAGCCTTGATGGAAATTAACACTTACCTTCTGTGGTTTCAGGGCTGGATGAATGAGATCCATGATTACAACCCAGAAACCTACCATCCTGCTCTGACTCACTCGGTGTTTGGCACCCTGGAGGGCTCCTGTCTTCGTCTGGACTCCCCACGTACTAACATCAGCCGCAGGGCCACATATGATGAGAGAGTCCATGAGGCCACCTTCATTAAGTCACGCTCTTTTCAGCTTGCAAAGAGCAAAGTATGATAAAGAAGGACATTTTTGTACCACTTCCTTAACCTCTTCTTATGAAATGTACATAGGAATATAAAGAGAGCAACGCAATCACGCAATAGTACAGAAGTCAACCTCATGGTGGCAAAGTGAGAAGAATCATTAGGATTTATTGTAAATATCATTGCAATTTCAGTTGGACTGACCTTCCATCCCTACTGTCACAATATTAGACCCGCTAAAAGAATCTGTCTGCAGCAGCTTTGTTTCCCTCCCAGTTGATGCATGTTTATGATTTTGACTAATTAATACATGACCGTTAGAGCACATTTACATTCATGTAATGTCTGAACTTGCTCAGATTGCCTGGGGGAAAAACAAACATGAAGAAAAATGGCTAATAATAAAATGGAAACAGGACATATCTAACCAAATTCTGCAACTGGTTCCCCAAAGGTGTTCCTGCTGCCATCGGTGCTGGCTCGGAAGAGGATGTGGAATCCAAAGTATCCCATCTGCATCCAACTGGAAGAAGAGGCAAACTCCCAAGGGGATGGAGGAAGAAGGTTGGAGGAGAGTCGGGGACTAAGTTCCTCCAAACACACCCATGACTTTCCCACCACGCTTTACCTGTTTGGCCGCACGGGACGCGAGAAAGAAGAGTGGTTTCGTCACTTCCTGTTGGCATCTAAGGATACAGAGAGGGAAAAGGAGAGGGACAGACAGAAGCCTGGGAAATGTGTGTCTAGGTCAGGTATGAGAAACATTAACAATGCATTAGAGAAGGCTTCTAGAAGACATCTATACTAGTGCTATATAGTGTGCACATTATGAATTACATGCTCCAGTTCTTTCCGTTCCAAAGCCAATTCCTTCAAGGGACCACACAGATCTCACAGTTGTTTGGTGAACTGACAGGGCAAAGGCACCAGAAACGACATGAAACTCTATTAGCAGCACCAGTTTTAATTTTCATTGTACTCTGAAAAAAAAAAAAAAAAAAAAAAAAAAAAAAAAAAAAATATATATATATATATATATATATATATATATATATATGTATATATATATATATGGAATTATTATATTGAGTGAAACTGGGAAATTCGTGAAAATGAATGCAATATCTGTCCACTCTGCTCTGCCCAGCCAAAGACTCATTAATCTCCATAGAACGTAGAATAAGGAGAAAATGATTTTTTCCTGCATCTTCGCCAACCAGGTAAATGTTTTCTGCATTCTCCCAGGTGACCCAGCACAGTGCACGTGTTGTTCCTCGAGTAATAATCCAAGCAGTAGAGGCTCCAGCAGAGTGGGCAGCAGTGACGACGATGCGCCCTCCACACCTCCATTTCCCTGCACCCACGCAACTCATGTCGGTCACACTTCCAGCAACATCAGGGGCCTTTCACTGCTAGACTACCCCAGCTACATGACTCGTTTCCTGGCGGCGGAGGATATGACGCCCCTCTCCAGCCCTGGAGCCAGTAGCACAGAGACAAGCCCCACCATCAAAGGAAGTGTAAGTCATGCACATGAATCAAATTATATTTTGTTATGTTAGAGCCTTATTCCAAAATGGATTTAATTCATTATTTCTTTACAAAATATTCCCCACAATGTCGAAGGTAAAGACGTCAAAGTCTTTGCAAATGAATTAAAAATAAAATACAGCAAAATACACGTACTGTGTATTAATCTATAATATATTCTAAAGCACCTAGAAACAGTTTTTACACTAGACATTGCTCCAAACCCACAGTTTACTTATTGGTGCCCAGGCCTGACTCAGTTGTCTTTTTCTCTACAGTGTACCTGTGATCTAGCGCAGCCTCCTGGGAAGAGCCAGACTGCGTGGGTTAATGCCCTAATTGGTCGAATATTCTGGGACTTCCTGCGGGAGCAGCACTGGGCCGACGCCGTTTCCCACAAAATTCAGAAGAAGCTCAGCAAAATCAGAGTGCGGGTCACAAAAAGTTCCTGTGGCGATTGCATGTTCAGAAGAGATTCGATGGAGACATGCTACACTGGGTAAAGGTTTAAACTATTGTATGTTATATTCTTTCCAGCTGCCTTACTTTATGAATGAACTGACTCTGGCTGAGTTGGAAATGGGCTGCTCCATGCCATACATCACCGCTACCTCCAGACCAGAGGTTAACCACAGAGGTGAGTGCAGACTGTGCATACACACAAAAACAGATGCGCACACACACACACAATAACTGCAAGAAAAACAAGCAGACCTGTTGCTCACATGGTTGCAGCGGGGCCCTGCAGAGCATCAGATCAGACGGTGTTATCCCGTTGTAATCTGGAGCGCAGGAGCCAGTGCCCTTCAACATTCAGAGCATATGGCATATGAGTGTGTTTGTGTTTTGAAATCAGGCAATCTGGCAGGCAACACTCCTGACGACAAGGGGAATTTAAGTGTGTCAGTCCCTTTGTCTCCGCCCACTTTCCCATTACACAACTGTCCGTCAACAAATGATCCTGTTTTCGGTTTTCTCTCCCTCTGTGTGGTGCACGCTTCAGGCCTGTGGGTGGAGCTGCAGTTGGTCTACACAGGTGCCCTGCAAATGACCCTGCAGACCAAGTTCAATCTGTCCAAACTGGGCAAGGGAGGCGGCCAGGACACGGACTGTACGACTGAAACTGGTAGCACACGGTTAGTACTTATACCTAATGACCATCATGATGAGTGAGCTGCTTTTCTAGTGTGAAATCTGTGGAGTGTCCCTAAAGAATCACTATCTCAGTATGTCATCATGTTGTGGCAAGCAAGTGGCAGCATCCAGAATAAAAGTAAACCTGGGATTTTTGCTCATATTAATTCTGTGTTGAGAAGTTTTAGTGGGTGTGTATCCTCTAGATCCCTCTAGTCTCTAATCTACAGAGCAGAGCCTCAAGCTACATTGATTAGCGTAGGCTTGCCCGTCATTGTCCCACGATGGCAGGGATTAAAGTGCATCAAAGGCTTCACCATGAAATCGAAAACTTGCTAATATTTATCTGCCACTTTCACAGCAACTTTTTGGTGAATTTATCAATTATATAAATGGAATTCGGAGATGAAAAAGCTTCTGAACTTATAGTAATGCTGCATCTGTCCAGACCTGTTTGCCTCTATCAATCTCCATTGATAACATGACTGCCTGTGTGTCTTCCCGGCTGCAGGCCTATCCTCAGTGTGTTGGCAGACAGCGATGAGGAGTCCTCTAGTGCTGGTTCGTCTGATGAGGAGGAGCTGCTTCTCTCCGAGACTCAGGGCCAGGTGGGGGAGAAGGGATCCACGCCAGCTACTGAAGGGTAAAATATTGACGCTAATATTGTGAATGAGTGTTAAAGTGTTACCTCAGCACTACAGAAAGCAAGAAAGGAAATGAAAGACTTTTCAAAAGTAGGTAGTGTTCAAAGTAAGATGCACTTTCTAAAGCCGAAAATAAACTGTGCTGACATCACACTCCAGCTGGTTGTAGCTTTCATTTACATCTCACAGATCTCTCCTCTCCTCTCCTCTCCTCTCCTCTCCTCTCCTCTCCTCTCCTCTCCTCTCCTCTCCTCTCCTCTCCTCTCTAATCTGCTCTTACAGGACAGGGGGTGGTAAGACTGGAAGGAAGATTTTAAGATTTGTGGACAAAGTCGCTAAATCCAAGTACTTTCAGAAGGCCACAGAGAGTGAGTTCATTAAGAAGAAGTTTGAGGAGATGTCCAACACGCCCCTGCTGCTCACTGTGGAGGTTCAAGAGCTGTCAGGGACTCTGGTGGTCAACATCCCACCTCCCCCTACTGACAGGATATGGTATGAACAAAAAGAACAACATAAAGTAAGAAGATATATTATGATCAATAGTAAGCAGGAGATTTTACATTGTGAAAGTCCAGAAATCCTTTCTTCCAGTCTACAGTATGTACGAGTTTCAGAAACAATAATCTTTAGAACACAAAGACGATTGTTTTGTTGAACAGCGTGAGTTTGTGACTTTCTGCAGTGTGACTCAGTTTCACATCTCATCTCCTGCCAAAAGGACATTTATTTATTCTACCAATCAGCTTTAATTGAGGGCTGATGGTGTTTTAGTCCCAGAGACAGCATGAAACTAAAACACGACTGAAAACAATCACACTACATATTAGATGAACATGATTGTAGAAGTGTTGCGATCTTTCCCACAGGTACAGCTTCTGTGCGCCACCCAAGCTTGAGCTGCACGTTCGTCCCAAACTGGGGGAGAGGGAGGTGACTTTCTGCCACGTGACGGAGTGGATTGAGAAGAAACTTCAGGATGAGTTTCAGGTTAAAAAGAAACTGCACCTACTATGTCTCCTCTCTCTTCTCAGAAACACAAAGCTGACAAATGTGTCTTTTACAGAAAGTGTTTGTACTGCCAAACATGGATGACATCTACTTCCCCCTGATGCACTCTGCGGTGGACAGCCCTCATGCCTCCCAGTCTGAAGAGTCCCAAAACTCCTCCTCAGAGTCCATAGAGAGGATCCCACCAGAGATCTCTGTGGCTGAGTCGGACTAGTGCCTCATGGTCGATGACCGAAGGAGAGCTGAGCCTGCAAAAGTGATTCATTAGAGAAAAAATGGAAAAAAAAGCAGAAACTATTGCAAGCTACACTGTGTAAGGACAAACAAGTGCAAGTGATACCTTCTGCAAATGTTTACATGTGAATGAACCACAAATACAGTATACACTATTTATTTCTTATGTATCTGCTGCTTTGATGTTTACAGCTCAGTGTCACTTTGATAAGATGACATATGATGATACAACCGTAAATATTAATAAATAAAAGCTGGAAAAATATTGTGGTTTATTTGCCCCCAAATGCCCGTCACACACTGACAGATGCCTTAAGCTGCAATCATCTGGCTCACTTGAGTTAGCTGGAAGTAATGGAGACCAGGACGTCTGACGGCAGCAGAAACAAAGGCCCCGGTGGCAGTTTTCCTCCACACACAACAGGAGAAGCAGTCTATCACTAAAGGTGCTGCTCAGGGCACATTGCTTCCTTTGCCTGTCCACCCTCACCACATAAAAACCATCCAGTCACAAGCGAGCTGGGCAGAACTGGTCACAGCTGAGGCAGAACTTACTCCCTTGTTTTTACTGCGATGATACACAGGAAGTTATTTAGAAGTGAAAGAAGACCACGATTCTGTTTGGGGGCTGCTTGGGGTAGAGATCAAATTACAGTCATCCATCATCTTATGTGCACGACTTCATTTAACAGGAGAGATGATGTGATTTCTAAGTCGGGGAATGTGCTTCCTTGGACTATAAAAAAAACCCTTCGTGGTTTTGAGCTCTGCTGCTTCAGAGCGCGCAACTCATTTACATCACAATATATAAAGATAAATATCTGTGACTTTAAAATGCAAGAACGGGAGATAAATGGAGCAAGTGGCCTTGAAACAGAACAGCTCCTTCAAGAGAATATGTAATAAGGTTTGGGTGGCTAGGATTCATTTCATGGGCTACAACATAGGAGCTCATTGATCACAGTGCAGTAATCATAAATAATATAAGAGAACGTGTATTTATTCAAGTAAACAAGTAAATTAGTGCCACATAAGTCAAAATGCTATAAGCAAAGATTCAAACGAGCCCACTCCACAGACCATAATGGAAAACAGCCTGTCTAAAATGCAAAACGAGGGAAAAGTCCTGATGCATAAAATGAAATCACATGGGAAGGAAGTGTGAAAATATGTGGGAGGGGGTGTGTGTCACTCTGTGGGAGTTTGTTCGCCGTGATACTGTCGAGTTATGGTTCATTACACAGGCCCTAAATCTGCGTTGGGAAAATGTTATGAGATGCAAATTCATCACTGCAGTGAATGTAATTATTCCACAGTGGAATAAAAAAAAAAAAATCGACATTAGGAAGAGACACTCATTTACTGTACATACATCTGAACTCTGGTGTGGTTGTTTTGAATGTGTTTTGGGGCATTTCGTGTCTCTCCGTACTTGTTTTATTGAATTTTCAACAAGAAAAGGGTCTAAGACCAGCAGGTGTCATTGTGGAGCGATTTGTAAAGCACGCTGATGCATTTAAATTCACATTTAGTCATCTAACAGATGCATTTATCCAGATACAGGGCGAACGCAGGGTAAGCGTGAGGAGCCCTACTGGCCTCTTCACTATCCAACTGCCCAAAATTGACATGTTGTAATTTCTGTAATTCTTACGCATATGCGAAACACATAAATTGCTATTATGTATAAAAACTGTAAAACTGACTTTAACATTGACAAGAACATTTACTTCAAACATAAGCTCTGGTCCAGGGGCCGCCTAGACCTGATAAAGTTTAGTATTCACCCTCAACACGTCCATGGCTGTTACCACACATGACCATTAGAGGGCAGTACCTGGCCATCTATTAGTGGGGACTGCTGCATCACTGGTTCTCTTCCTTCTAAGAAGCTAAAATGAGGCTTCAGCAGTCAAAGTTAAATAACAAGGGAGAGTCAAAGAACGACCTTTTGTTTATTTGTAGGACTGTTTCCCTGAAGAGCTTCGTGTCCACGAGAGTAGAGCGATAAAACATTAGGCTCCTGTGAACCTCTGTCCATGCAAATATCATATGAGAGGAAATAGAAAAGTGCGGCATCAGCAACCTGAAAAACAACAACCTTAACAGAGTCCACTGGTCACAGTAGAAGACGGCTGAAAGAGAGAAGAGTTAAAATGTTACTAGCAGCTGCATCTGTTATAGATCTGTCATCAGAGCCGTGCTGGACTGTAACGAACATCAAGAGGAGTGGTTCAAGATGCATGTTAGACACTAAGAAATAACTAAACGCCCCAGCAGCAGTTAGTGATTCATTTACATTTTCAACCATCACTTTGTAGGTTTAATAGGTGTGTTCAATACAGACATGATTGGACTGTTTGTTTTTTATCAGATTAGAAATATTTTGTCTGTTGATATGTTTGACTTTGATATGTGTGAACTTTGGAAAGTTCAGGTTCCATTTAATGAACCACTTGAACCACTGAAGTCATCCCCCTATGGCTGTCTACGTGACCACTCATGTATTTATGTCAAACTGTGACATATCAGTTGTCCACAGAGCTGGTGTAGTTTGCCTTTTTTTTTAGGTGAAGTCCATTCTCCGTGAGCCCTGAGACTGTAAACATGAAGATCTATGAACATCAAACAGCATTCAGACTATATGCAGGTGATACAAAAGTAACAAAGACCTCAAAAAATACAGCAAGAAATAAAGATTGAAAACAATAAGACTGAACACACTTGTCCACATTTACCGTACTAGAACAATCAGCATGAAAAATCCCTGTGTGTTGAACTAGTTTAATCTTGAGCTAACATGATGGAGCATTGGGAGTGATATGGATGAGGCATGTTGTAGACAACAGAGGAGATTTATTTGTCCGGTTACACTTACTGGAAGAGGCTGGACAAAATACATTTAAAGGAAGGAGCGTCTTGGTGTCTTAGATTGAAGGTGAGGCATGTACAGATTACTGAGATGATCACACTATTCATAACGACAATGAAAAGAATGAAGCAGATTCATTTGACAAAATATCCCACAAGATAAGATTCAACTGTTCACATAACCGTGTCGGTTACTTGTGAGGTTTTGGATGTTGATGTATAGTCTTTGTTATACAGTGGGATGCACAGTATAATACACCCAGCATGTTTGGTTTCTGCCATTTTGTAAACCAACCAGCTGAAATGAACGTTCACTCTCAGTGAAACTCAAACGAATTTGATTGGTGCATCTTTCAAAACTAATGTTCTACTAATATGCACCATATGTACCATACATATACCCTTTTGAACCTCTAAAGGCTACACATAGTTACCTTAAGGTCATTGTGGTTCTTGCATTAGTCCTATTTCTTCTAATAGTGCAAAGGTTGTACAGAATGTGTGCATGTCCATGTATTGTATATTATGAAAGTGAAAGGCAGGATGCAATTACACAGACGTGTCACAGACTGGCAAGAGAGCAACAAGGTATTGAGTCAGCTGTTGAACAGGAACACTTAGAATTCCAGTCTAACGAGTCCTAGCGCTGTCCCACATATTTACTGATGTGTTTTGACAGATGTCTAGAGTCATATGACCTCTGTGACCTTGACAAAAGTCTGGGAACGTGGTGAATAACATCCCAGTATCGATGTGGGAGGTGCATTAATGTAAGTTATACATTCCAGGAAACAACTAATAAATCAGTTTTGTTACTGGATGACCCACATTTGTCAGTGTTGGGAAAATAAAACATCCTTTCTTCCTCATTTCTTTCTTTTTTTTTTTTTGTAAAATTGTCTCTGTACAGACTGAACAATTTAATAAAATAGTGTGTACACATGTAAAATGAACATTAAACCCAGCATTTTGCCGGTGGTTGAATATGAGCACAATTGTGTGTGTGTGTGTGTGTGTGTGTGTTTTCTTTGGGACATATGTGTCTTCCTGATATGGAAGAAAACTTCCAGAATGTCGCTTTCATTAAAACAGTCTCTCGTAAAACCACATCTTCACATTTAGCATTAACCCATTGTTCACATTCATGATCGAATTTCAAGCCTGCAGACTTAATTACACTTACTGTTAGAAACCAAAAAGCGCTCTCTTCTTCCTGGAAGAAATTAAAGTTCCTCATGAGAAATTTGCAATTGTTGCGTAGCTCTTCACATTCTCAGCTCCTACATAGATTATTATTTTTATTTTTATTTTATTTTTTTGTGGATTTATCTGCACATGAACATCTTCTTCTTTTTAACCTCAGATGCTGCTTTACATAGTAATGACTTAAAGACAGTCAATCAGTTTTGCATTTAATATAAATCAAATATAAATCCTGCAAATCCTTTAGTCTCTTGGGTATTGTGGACATTAAACTGTATTTACACGTAGAGGTCATAGTATTGCACTGTGTACTGTGTGTTTAATGAGTGTTTTATGCACTCTTTACTGGTAGTCAACTAATCATCAACCCTCCGAGCCTTACTTCCTGGATGTTGCCAATTACTGTAACTATGACCACACACACACACACACACACGCACGTACACACACACGCACGTACACACGCACACAAGATCCGTGAAGCCAACGTGTTGATAGCAAATACTAAAAAGCATGTCATCAGTTTATGCAGAGGAAATCTTTGACTTCTTGCAAATAATTCACCCGAGATTTCCTCGTCTTTGTCAACACAGTAAAGCCTTTCTTTGTGATGATGGCTGCCCCTCCCATGAGTAAACATGTTAACCTATTGTGAGTTACTGTGATTCTTGGCAAGCAAAATGATCCAGACAGCATTTCCTTCTCTTCATATTAAATGATAAGAAGCGTCACTTTTAACATTTTTTCTAGTCAGATTTGAATGAAGTAACATAAACTAATATTTTTGAAGCTGCCAAATAAGTTAAAATTGACATTATAATGTAATAAAAAATTTCTTGATGTGAGTGTTGTGACCTTTAAGCACGAATGATACTTATATTTTATTACTTGCATTTGATAGCCGTGGATTTGCGAGTTAATCTGAATCACAATGAATATGAGTCACAAGTTTAAATTCTTTCTCTGTCTGTCAGATGTAAATAAAAACCTTTGGAAATATATGGGCATTGTGTTTTCTTATTACTCACAACACAGTTTCAAAAGAACATTTGGTAACTGGTGCTCTGTTGGAGCGAAATCTTCCACCATTGCACAAGTTAAAACACACCGAGAAAGATTTGAAAACAGATTTATGGTTTTGAAACCTTTAAAATAACCATGTTTCCGTGCTTTGGGGATGATGTATTTTCTGTTTGCCAACCTGGAAGTTAGCGTCATTCTAGTTATCCTTGAAAACAAGCCAATGAAATTTTCCCATTGCAGTTTAAAATATTACATGAAGTAAGATCTGCAACAAACAAAAGTGATGACGCATATTTTTTTTAGAGCAAGATCATTCCCGCAAATGAGCCCCACTTGTATTTGTATTGAGACGAGGGTCCCAATTCTCCCAATGCTGGCACACGTGTAATGGTGCCTGGCGCCGCACTCACAAAGAGAGAGCTGCTCACAGTGGCGTTTCGAATTGTTGTCTGGCAAAATAAAAGTACATTAAAGAGGAACTGAACAGCAGGAAAAAGAATATGAATTATGACTTGTTGCTTTGTTTTAGGGCGGTGAACAGTGTGTTGAGTGGTGCACTCTCTGGGAGTCCCACACAGTTATTGAGACTGGTTTGGATTGTTTGTTGTTCAGGTAACATTTCTCCTGGATTGATGGATTTATTTCTCTTTGTGTCCATAGACCAGTGTCTGTTTTTTTGTTACAGTATTTTTGTTGTTCTTCATACTAAAGTTGAAAAATACGTTTTTCCAGATTTGAAGCCACAAATTAAAGTGGTTTGCTGGAGTTGATGAGGCCAACACAGTTAGGTTTTATATTTCCACGTTTCCTTTTTGCTGTAGTCTGATAAGTAACGTAATCAGTATCACTAAAAGATTATGTGCGCTACCTTGTCATTTCCTTATCATTCACAGAGGTACTTTGACGTTTTACCTTACCAGCTTATAAATTTATGTGAGTCTCTTATTGCAACTCAAGCCTCAGAGCAGATGGCTTTATCTAAACAGTGGTAAAGAACATATCAGTGAATGGACTGGATGCGACAGTGTGAAGACATTTTGAGCCACTGCCAAATCTGATATGTTTACAACCAAGCTGACAGCACACACAATGGATGATTTACAAGTGTCTTGTCAGAACAAGTTATTGAAAGATTACTTTAGTAATCTAGTTACTTTACAGCTTCTAAGCTGTTGCTTTGTGTTTGAACGTGTTGGTTATTTATATTTGTGTTGCTGTATAATCAGTTGTTCAAAATGTAGCCTTACAATTTGTCATTTTAACACATAAAAATCTATATAAACAAATTTGCACCTGATAAGGCGTCGTTCATGTCTCATGACTAGAGTAAAGAAGAGTACATGTATGTGTGAGCTGTAACTTTCCAGCTACTCCAACATAGAATACGACAGCCAAAAAGAGACAGCAGCACTACAAGTTAATTTTATGTCTGAAGTTTAAAAGTCCAGCTCTGAGCATGAAATAAATCACTGCAGTAAGTAGAAAACGTGCTGAGAGCACAGGCATGCGTGACATCTTCTGGTAAAATATTGTGCATGATGTAACCTCAGTGTCTGTGCCAAATCTTGATCTCTTATGCAGACATGCAAGGATTTCTCTCCACCTGTCTCCTGTCTGTTCTGTTAATTTAAAGATTTTAGTGAATATTGTCATTTGGCAAAGCAACTTACAAGGCAAGTGAAAAATCTAAGTAAAGTTTTAAAGCAAACCATTAACTAACTAACTATTAGGCTATGAAAGCACTACTTAAGGTTGCTACCAAGGATCCACTTGTAGCATTGTAGGAGAATGTGACTTGTGTCAGCTACTTACTTACTTGCAATACTGCTTCTTCTTAGAGAGTACGATTGAGAGCAGATCATGAACTGTTTCATTGAAGTGCAGCACCATACCATCTTACTATCGTGATTATATGGTGTAGTACAGTTTCACACTATCAGAAAGCTCACTTTCTTTTTGAAGAATCTACACTTATTTAGTTTCACTTCACTTCTTTTTGCAGTGGCATCATGCAAGTGCAAAGGCAAAGACTGAAAAGAACCGGGTGCAAAAAAGTCTTTCAGTCAGGAGCAAAAATCATTTTGCTCCTGACGGTGCAAAAAGAGATGATTCAATTCTTGGTAGGAAGAAGAAATCCTGGAGTACCTGAAGAAAACATGAAGAACATGGAAAACCAGAACCTCAAAGAAAGAAAGAAAGAAAGAAAGAGAACAAAATAATCTCGTCCAGCCTCACTAGACAAATACAGCAGCAGATCTTTCTGGAATTCAAAAGAAACAAATGTCCCAGTGAGTGGCTCTGAATGAAGTTAGGACTGTCGATGTTTCTCATACCTCAGATGTTTTTACTAAAGACTGTGACATAAGTCTGTTAACTGCATGCAGGTATAAAAACATCTCCCTGAATGCAGCTTGCATTCGCTTATGCAACTGAGAACATAGCTCTGCTATGTCAATGTGTTGCTCCTCCACCAGACATATTTGGGAGTCAGCCTGGCGTTTAACCAGTAGACCAGGCCATCAGCTTAAAGACACAACGATGAAAGAACTGATGGGCAGGTAGGTATGCATCGCGTGTGAAAGATGAATGTCCCATCAATCAGCCAAATAAAATAAACAGTCTGCAGTGGAAACTATATCTGTCAGATGTGCCTGTTTGTAGTAGGAGTTCTGCTGTTTTCATTGGGAGAGTGAAGTCTTTGGGTGACATACTCTCTGCTACAGAGGCGTCTTTGAGAATATTTATCTTATAAAAGTCGAGTATGAATCAAGAAGTTTGAGCACATCTCTCGGAAACGTTTTAGTTCATTATAAGATAAAAGCTTTATATAAAATATTAGATTACATAGGTTATGTAATTTTGAGATACTAAGGAAGTAGTTGTGAGTTTCCTTTAAGTCAAAAGGGAAACCCCGTCTCCTACAAATTACAATACCTTTATGTTAAGAGAAACATAATGCTGCCCCGACATGAGGAAATGTTGTTTCTAACAAATGTATCCCATCCATTCTTCTCCTGGTGAAGATGCAAAACCATTCAGTCATTCAACACAAGATTCAATTTCTGTTTTTTGGCAGTACAAAACTAAGCAGTGTGTTTTAATAGAAGTGAAGCACAAAGTAAAAAGTAAACAATATATATATATGATATATATATATATATAGTATGTATATATATGAGCTCAGCAAAGAAGGAACCAATCAAAGAAAAAAACGCTTTAAAAAGGTTTTAAACTCATATTTTAACCGTTTTTAAAAATAATAAATTGCATATTATTACTAATAACGATACTTATTTTGTGTTTGAACTGCCAATATACACATATTGAAGATGCCTGTTCTAAAATGAAGCAACAGTACACTTGTCAATAGACAAGCAACAATTTACAGTTGGGGCCATAAATAATGGGAGGATCATAAGGTTTTGGAATTTGTCCTCTCTACACCACCGCACAGATTTTGAAATGTGTTCTCTGCTACCTCTAAACTGGCATTTCTCTTCTTGAGCATTACCAGTATCTTGCATCTTGCTGTGAAGCCTCTGTATTCACGTTCACTAAGCCGTCTCCTGACTGAAGACTTTGATAATCACACGTCTGCCTCTTCAACAGTGGTGACTTGACCGGATGCTTTGAAAAGCTTCATCTTCACCGTGGACAGAATTTTGTGGTCATCCACCTCGGCTGTCACCAGTGGCCTTTCAGACGTTTTGCTGTTGCTGAGCTGACATGTTTTTAACATGTCTTGTATTGAGTTCTTGTAAACCAAATGCAAATGTAGCACACCTCTGTCAAACCCCAACAGTTAAAACTGAAAGTCTTTCATTTCATATTCAAGGTGGTGGTGTACAGGGGACAAATGTCTCACTAATGGCTCTAAACTGAAAACCTTGGACATATGAAAAAACATGCTGCTGCTGCTGGTGCCCACGCGTTCACTGTGTTCTGTTTGCATCCTTCAATTATTATTATCTTTACTAATGCAAGTTTATCAAGACCAACTGATCATTGCAAAACCCTTGTCAGTTATGTTGGCGCCATCTCTGCTTTTAAGTCTCGTTGCAAAACCGACTTTAATCTCATGTGATTAGAGTAATCTAGAAAATAGGATTCGTGTCAGTTCACACATTTGAAAATATGATGCTGCTGTCGTCTTAAGATGGCTGAAACAATCCACATACACTCACTCCTTTCTCCAAACACACATGAATGAAGGGCATTGCGTTATTTTTATTTCACATATTTATTTTTATTGACCTTTTAATGTTACATTTACATAGTCGTATGCTTTATTTTGTAACACAAGCAGAGGTCATAAGTAGAGCTCATTAACATTACGGGGAGCTATGTACAGAGTGAAAAGTTAAAGTAAGACTATGAAAGATTAGGCAAATAAACAGTTCATAAATGTACAGTATGATTTCTATAAAGCTGCAACAAGCTACATACATTTCAGTTTAAGTTGCTTTACATTTTATAAAAATATGTTTCCATATGTTACCATATAATAATGTTACAAACATTGTTCTTGTACTTTACCTGCTCCTTCCAGTGCTTCACTGAAGCTACTGTGTTAACATCACATCATTTCAGTACACATTCGTCTCATCGAGGTTCATACGTTTTTATGACAGACCCATGGATTGAAGAGGTTAAACATTAAACATGAATACATAATAAATCCAAGTGAATAGGAAAATATCATTGTAATATAACTTCTCATAGGATCTGTAGTGTAAAGTGTTGAATTAGTGCTTTTTGAAGTGCCTTTTATCAGTGCATTTGAATTCCCTAACGGGTCTGAATGAGCTCTGGCTGAATCTGAATCCGGGCCTTGGTGGCCAGGGCTGCCTTGCGGGTCATGGTGGTGCAGCGGGTCAGGATCTCCTCGGTCTTGGGTCTAGTGGGCACCCTGGGAGTGACTGAGACTGTCTCAGTGCTAATGTCAGAGCCTCGCCGGTCTGAGAGGCTGGTGTCAGAGCTGCGGCGCCCGCTGTCGCTGGTGTCAGGCTGGTCTTCGGGACGGCCCTGACTCGGCTCTTCCTCACTCAAACTTGAGGACAAATCACTGCTAGAGGAGAAGTCAGAGAGGCTGGATTCGGTGCTCATGCTGCGTGTGCGGCCGTCTGCGGTCATAGCATCCCTCTTCACCTGTGTCTGCGACCAGGTCCCCGAGAGAACATTCAGGGATTGGGCCTTATGGAGATGTCCAGGCAGAGTGGTCTCACTGGTGAACTGACCGGCCGACTCCCTCTCTGGATTGGATTCTTCATCAATGTTGGGTGGGTAAGGAGCCTGTGGCTCCCTGGTGGTGTGCAGGTTTAGACTGGAGCTATGCAGCTTTCTCTGCATGCTGAAAACGCCTGCTCGTGGGTTGATGTGTGGTTGCAGGTACATGGAGGGGATGTAACCTGCCTTTCCATTGAATCTAAGGAGAGGATTGGAAGGAAAAGAGAATTTCGAATTAGTCTCTTTTCTAAATGTTTAGATACATATACAGCAAAGAAACCATGATGGAAAGAGAGTAGATGACTGGCATACCTGATGAACCACCAGCCGTTGTCAGGCTTTCTCAGCACCTCCACCACAGAGCCAATGGGCACAGACACCTCATCTTCCTTCTTTGTTGAATAACTCCTCACAGCACAGTAGAAGGTACCTACAGGACGCACACAAGAGAAGAAGCTTTAACAATAAACCAGGGATTTCCGTGAAAAGTGGTTAAGTTAGGACAATGCCCATCTGACGCGGAATGGAACAGGTAATGCCGCAACGGGAAAAACACAGTGATGTAATTCAGACTGTTAAATGGGACCAGCCCTGCCTGTGGGACAAGCGTGTTGCCAAGGCGCATTCTTGCATGCTGTAAGTGAGCTGACGAGTGATGATCTCACCTCTTGGCGGCAATTCGTCATCGTCATCATCATCATCTCCATCCACTAACTCCAGATAGGGAGCCGGAAACCAAGCAAGGCGCCTGTCCTCGTTCTCCACCAGCCACCAGCCTGCAGAGAGTAGAAAAAAAACAAACAAACACGAGTGAGTGTGAGGACTGGAAAGACAACATGCATTGATTGTGCATAGTTTCAGTGACAAATTAAATGAAAGCGAAAGCACAAACCTTTAGGGTCTTTGATCAGGACGTCCAGCTTCTCATCCACAGCCACCTTAAATGGACGATTCTTTGTGTCCTTCGTCTCGTAAGCTGCCACGCAGTAGTAAGTCTGGGTGACGAATGGGTTGGTGATGCTGCTCCCATGCTGGTGAGTAGCGCCCCACGATCCTCCACCTAACCCACCCGACGAAGGCTGATCATCAGACATTAGGATCATGAAGCTGCGTGCGAGAGAGAAGACAGTCGGTCAACAACAATCTGTGGCGTGTTCATCAGAAAGAAGACTCCGACAGAACTACTGAACGTCCACCCTACCTGTTCTTGGTGAAGTCTGACTGCAGGTCACAGTCTTTGGGCGTGAAGAACTGTGTGACCTCTGAACTCCGGGTCACAGGTTGGTCGCACTTGAGCAGCTCATCGCAGTAGCTCTCCAAGAACCTCATGCGCTTGACAGATCTCTTGGATCCCTTCTGCTTGAGGCTGCTCCTCCTTCCCTTCCCTGGAAAGCAGAGAAGAAATGTTTAAAAAAGGAATACAGTGCTTCTAACTGAGAAGTATATTTGCACCACACCTTTCCTATAAATCACTAAATGTACAGTGAGACTGACAAACTGCTTTTGAGTAGTTTGAGTAACCGTACCACTAAATTTGGGGATCACTCTGTCGGTCTTCCGGAAAGGATTAAGAAGAGGGAACCTCTTCTTCAGCTGCCTCTGTTAAAAAAAAAGAATAAAATATACACGGTAAAATAACGATATTCAAAACCAAGTCTGAATTTTTTTTTATTTAAAATTTCTTTTTAGTACGACTGTTATTTAGACTTACATGAAATTTTTTGAAATCCCTAAAAGACCTGTAGATGATCACTTCAGTCTCATCACTCCATAACACAGATATCATGAACACCTGTTTGGGTAAAATAAAGAAATAAATAAATAACTCAAATTATAATGGAATCATTTATTAAATGATTAACTGAAGTGAAATGTCTGAGGCTCTTTAACTCACCCTGAGCTTCGGAGAGTCCCTGTGGACGGCTCCAATGATGCGGGCACTCATAACAAGGCGCTGGTCTCCGGTCATCTTCTCTTTTTCTCTGAGTTTATCTCAGCTCCCAGGTACCGTCGCTTCTTAAGTGACCTTCAGCCTGCTGCGAAACCTGCCTCCTCTGCTCTAACGGCGACTCAAATAAATAGTGGAGTGAGGCGGAGCCACCGGAGCGAGGAAGGATGCACACAGAGCACAGAGGAGGAGGAGGAGGAGAAGGAGGAGGAGGCAGCAGAGGCAGCAGCAAACAGGTGGAGCTGGATGCTTCCCACACATCAGCATCCTGTAACGCTCACTGAGCAGCAGAGAATAACTACAGACACGAAAGCTAAAAGGCGGGAAAGAAAACTAAATGTCATTCAGTTCAGTCCCTAAGTACAAGTTAAGTTTATTAATTACATTTGTTTTTTATTGTTATAATTAATCATTATATCTATATCTTATCTGTGACGTTGACCCGCAGGGACGCAGTATCACTGCACTTAAAGAATGACCCCTGTCACCAGTGTCAGTACATTCAGAATAAAGGTCAAGGCAGGACACCTATAGATGAAGCTTGAATCCTTTTCCAGAGAATCACTTGATCTTGATAAATAGTCACATGACACACACAAGGTTCGAATTTCTCTCACAGTTTCTCTTTCCTTGTGTGATTTTTTTGCTCATTACTTTTCATTTCCATTCCCATTTTTTTTAAATTACTAATTTTGGTGTACATATTTATATATAAAATGTAGTTTTTGGTTTATTTTGCACAGAAACTACTTCATAAAAAAATTATCAGATTGACAGTGGAGTATCAGCCGCTCCCCTCCCGTCTTCCTCATTCACTTACTGGCATCTCCTGCATCCACAGCTCCCATAATTAAAATTTTGTTGCACATGAATCACTTGACACTTGTCATCTGGCAGCAATATGCCTTATCAGAAACTAGTGTGGAGAGCTCTGTGTGTGTGTGTGTGTGTGTGTCTGTTAAGACTGACTAAATAGGTAAGGGCGTGCATGTTTGTGTCTGGTGGAGCAGGTGTTTCTTCAAAGTGAGGATTGCACAGAGCCAAATGGAGATGAGGTTATCCAAACCATTCATCAGATGCACGTGGAGGTGGACACATTGTGTGAAGTGATGCCAGGACTTTATAACACACAGTTGTAGCTGTAGCATTATGGTGTTAAAGGTCGGGACTGTCCAGGTCTGTGTGGAGCTGAGAGGATGTCAACACCTGAGTGTAAGTCGGGAGGTTTCTCCCGCTGAGGTCCACAACTCTGAATTCTTTGGATAGATCTTGATATCTCACTAGTGCAACAATGGGTGCCCTCTTTACTTAACACTCAGTCTTTGCAGGTACGTGCAGAGGGGGTAGCTCAGGGGACTCAAGCCCTTTTGCCCAACAAATCAAGCTGCCCCTCTTAACATTAACTGCCCCTCCTGATGTCTAAGCTATTTTTATCACTGGTGTCATGATCCTCGTGATATTCAGTATAGATTTGTATAAGTAAGTACTATAAGTACTGTACATATAGCGAGTAATTGATTCATTCTTTTCATCACAACATGGCCTAATATAACAAGTGGCAAAAAGAAAAAATATTAAAAGAGAAGCAGAAACTGGACTTCTTTAACATTTTATGCAGCAACATACAGATGGTTGCTATCATCATATGTACAGTACAGTAAAGGCCTCAGGTGAAAAGCTGAGCAAATGTGCCGTGATGATTCTATCAGATTATTTCTGTCCGTGTAAAAATAAAATACCTGTAGATTCTATCAGTGTCCTGTTCTCTATTGTGAATGTGAAACAGATAAATACAATGTCTACCAGGGAGGTAACAACATGTATATGTATTTTATTAATAATTATTTAAATATCGGCCCCTGCCCTGAGGAGCTCTTTGCACTTACTTAAAGACATGTTTGGACAAACAGCACTGGGTCCTCTGAACAATGAACAATAGCTGCTGTTGCATCAGATGTTGATTCACATGTGGAAATAACACATCCATGGAGTAACAGTACCTTGAAACAATAACTCCAATTACCCTCTGAAATGCCTAATTCATTGCCACCCACACTTTCTAGTTTAGTGGCGGCATCAGTAACACCTTTCTTATTTCCTCAGGACTAGTGAAGATCTTTTGTGAGCTCACAGATTTTGTGATGATCCGTTCAGAACTAAGCGTTTGCAAAGGATCTATGTGGGATTAATAGCTCTTCTTGTAAGAGAGGCATTCCCTTTAAAAAACAATCACCAGGATTTTCCACATAGCACCAGTCTGTTTGATTTGGACGGGCTTCACAATCACCTCTTTGTTGTGGTTTCGTTGAAACGGACAATGAAAATGTCAGAGAAATGGTCCAGGTGCATTGGAAATGCCGCAGCTTTCATTTTTCTCTGTCGCAGCTGATCATTTACAGGAATATGTGTGTTGTCATCTTGCCAGATTCATTAGCTGAAGAACAGACAGAATCTAGTGCCCTCTGTAATCAGTGCGACCATCAGCAGCTTGTTCCTGAAATGTGACAAATTAAACACAGGGAAAGAGACAAACATCAAATGTTTATGCTATGAGGAAACAAGTTATTTGTCTTGTTTGTTTATTGTGAATAAATTAACCGCATAAATCAGTTGACCGGAAACCATCCAGGTGAGGACGTGACATGAAGCACACAGCTGACAGCTTGTGGCACAGCCGGCTGGTAAAACTCTGCCAAACCCTTCATGCACAAGATACAGAACTGGTAATGAATGCCTCACAAAAGTTGCTATTCACCTCCCACAGCATGGACATGAACTGGTGCAGCTTCTTTTTTATTTGCTCTTACTTTATGGTATTTATTATTTTTTATATTTATTATATTTTTTAATTATTCACTAAGTGGTAAAAACTTAAAATAAACCAGAGACAAAACAGATATACATAACTAAAGTGAAGCAGCAGCTGATGACATTAGAAAGCATCATTAAAAACACTAGAATAAGAACGGAGGCACTGAACGATTAATGCTGTTTGCAAAACAAAGCAGAGATTAAGGTGGAGTCGGTGGAGGTGGCTGCACAGCTTCGGAGAAGTTGTTATCACGAGCGAGGAAGTTGAGCGGTGGTAAACAAGGCCGGGGGCCATAATTATATGGCCAGTGCCGGGAAGTCATTGTTTGGTCAGCTGACATTCAGTGTAGCCACGTGCACCCCACCCAAGCTGAACTTCATTTGCAGTGCTGCGCCTGATACCTGAGAAATGGGAGTCACCCAAAATGCAATAAGCCATGCTAACGGAGATTCTCCGGTTCTTTTTCCAGTTCTTTCCTTTGTGTGTGTGGGAGACTAAAAACAATTCCATCCATTAACTACACCTTCATTTGGTCTGCCAACTCCCACGTTAAACCATGCACGAGTAGCTCGAGCACCTCTCTTCTGACAAACACCCATTGTTTGTGTGTCTTTCGTTTTCCTTTGTGGCGGATTTTAAGTTAACAGTTTGTGAACAATTAAGTGCAATTAAGTGCAATTAAGTGACCTGTCCCTTGATATTGAGAGGTGAGATGCCCAGGCCGCACCTTAGAAAACCTCACTAACACGCCGAACATGCTGATAAGTAGGGCAACGCTAATGCGTGATGTCACAGGGAAATTTAACCTAACAATAAATGACTCTGCTGTTGAAGTGCACAACCGACATATATACGATACGTAAACGTTTGAGTACTAGCAGTGCTTCATGCACAGCTCACAGCGGTAACACCCGATTTCAGTTGCAAACTGAGTCAGAGCAGGGCGTTGGTTAAAACTATGCAACTGTGTAGTCCTTTATTAAAAGCACGGTGCATTTGCTGATGATGAGGTAACACCACGAAGTGCTTCTGGGAAAACGAAACAATACAGTTCATACAACTATTTTAATGCTCACTTTGTAGGATAAGGCTGGTGATTTTCAACATTTCTGTTACTATCAACAAATCCCACAAAGAGACTAAACACTGAATTTTGTTATGCAAGTCAGGAACAAAGGCACTACTCAGATGGTGACCTGATGGCAAGTTTAGACCAATGGATATGGACTGTGCCACTGCATCTAGGAGACCTGTGTTATCATCTCTAGCATCACCACCAAAAACTTCAAGGAAAGTTTTATACTTTTGTGGCTAAAGTGCAACTGAGATGAATTTAACCTACTAACCTCAGCGCAGCATACTTTATTTTTAATAGTTGGCAGGAGATTTGGGAATTTTAGAATTGATGACAGACATTCTTGCAGACACTGACAGTGTGGTTGCCGTTCATCAGGCAAACAGCATAGCTGCAATTCACGAATGCTTCACTTAACTTCTGTTGTTACCGTCACTTCTACCAGGCAACTGACGCCGTGCCAAAAGTAACACCGCGGATCCAGAGCTGGTTTGCTAACTGCCAAGAATTTGGTTGTGAAAATGTTTTTACAACTTTGTCAGAGGAAGCAAAAGCTAACCGGCTCTTTCCAAAGTATTGCACCCACACAAAGGCTGAGGTTACTTAATCAGATGTTGAATAACTTCCTGCTGCCAGCTGATGGAAAATGCCTCACATTTTTCCTTTTGGTGTGATATAATTGTTGCTCGTAGACAGTCTGGTTAATTACAGGTAATGTGAGCTTTCAGCTGACGCCTAATTAAATGAGACATATGACAGAATAAGCTCAGGTTGTTGTTTCGTGTACGACTACCGGCTGCACTAAAATGTTTGTGTGCCTGCTTTTCGCCACAGTTTTGACCGACCCTTAAAAAGCTAAGCCAAGTCCAACTTTGTAGAGCTAAGTCTAGTCTTGAGACGTCCACAGGAGAAGATTCCTCTGCTGCCGCCACCAGGCCAGCTGGCGTTTTCATCCGGATGGTTGTGACAATGCGAGAACGGCAGAGCAGCTTCTCCATTCAGTGCTGATTGGTCACGAGGTTGGAAACTCCACATTCCTGTATAGACAAAAGGCACAGTCATTACCCAACTGAACGTTACTGTCTCAGGAGAGTGGGCTTCTAGAAGAATGCACTGTTTTTGCAAATTCCTATCTTTCTTGTTTATTCGCGCCGCCCTTTCTTTCTGTGCAGCACTTTGACGGTACAACAGACACGCAGTCAAGTACTGTGCATCTCCTCTCTATGGTACTTCGACAGTCTACAGGTAAAATGTGTGAAGGTGAGTGGGTCCTGCTTCTGTGGGTTCTATTAGAGGCAGTGTGGCTCAGGGGACGACGATACTGATGCATTGTTCTGCATAACACTACTACACAAACTTGCCTGAAAAATGTGTGTAGAAGTACTACTACTACTAAACATACAAACACTACACTGAGAAAACCACACATTTTAAACAGTGCTTTATGCTGTTGATAACAAAAGTCTTGTCCTGATTTGTTCCATAAGCGATTAATAAAAAATAATCATGACAAAGATCTCTGCTCCTTTTGGAGACTTGGATGAGGAGGAACAAAAACAGTAGAAACTAATTGTACAAAACCATATATATTCATATTTTAAAAATGTATATCTGCACAAATCACCTAGCAACTAAACAAGTCACATAAATGTAATAAATAAATGTAAAAAATAAATAAATGTAGTGCAATATTCTCTGTGAACTTTATCAGAGAAAAAGGCAAAGTAGCATAAAATGGAAATACTCCAGTTTCAAGTATCCAAGTACCTCAGAACTGTACTTAAATACTGTATTTGAGTAAATGTACATAGGCACCACTTCAATAATGAATTGTTTATAGGTCGGCTACATAGAAACCAGGGTGGCTTTTCAATAACAATGAGTTTCCCTCTTGCGCCATCATGTGGCTGACATTTGTAGTTTTTAGATTTGGTGATTGAGAAGTCACACACGCTTTATGTCCCCCTCAAGATGAATTGTAACATCTTTGCTGATCCACTAACTTTTCATCTCAATCTTTATGTCTGATTTTAGCCTGTAGGCTCTTGGTATTGTTGATTGGTTTGTCTTCCATCCTGCTACATCCACCTCAGTAATGTTGTACGGTTCATTTGCATAACTCAAATAATGTACAAAGACACTAAATGTAAGTTGAGGTTCAGGTTACTTGTGCTCTGATTCTCATTCAATCCTAAAACAACCACCAACTTGTACAAGGTGCCTAAACGCACCAGAGGGCAGTGCAGAGTTATAAGTGACTAGTTGTCGGATCAGCATCATGAAATCAAACTCGTTTGAATTAAAAAAAACAAATCAAAACACAGTGTAAAGTTTTTTTGATATGATTTTTTTTTGTCAAATCCACAATCCATTCTTTGCAGTCACACCATCAACCAATTCCAGGCTTATGCTCTAACAAACACACATCAGGTAGCATACAACTCTGATAAGCTTTAAAAAGATGGCACCGTCACATGAAGAGGAAACATGATCAGGGAGGAGTGTTTTTTTTTTTTTTTATAAGCAATTTAACAAAAATAGCTCTTTTAATGAAGATAGATTCTTTTTCTTTTCATATACTATACGGAGAGAATAAAATTCTGTCTCTGAAAACTGAAGGTTATATGTTTGGAGAGTGCTATGTTGAAAATGTTGCATAGTCGAGGAGACGGAAATGTACTGTAGGGGCGGAGGGGATCATAATTTAAAATGATGGATAAGAAGTATAAAGTTCTTTGCTCCATGCAAAGTGCAGGGTAAAAATACTTTCTGAATACTTTAATGCGATTGTTTTGGCTCTGAACCCTTAAAAACAACTCATAAAGCTTGACCTCGTTGAAGCTTGTGTGCTGGGACATGAGTGCGAGTGAAGAAATGCTGGCTGCGGGCATCAGTAACATGTAGTCCATCTTTGTGCAAATGTAACTCAATACAACAAGATCCACAGCAATCATGTGTGATGATAATCTCCCAAGCAGTTTCATGAACACAGGGGGAGCTTGTTTCGTGTGCCCCTCCGTGTCTGTCTTCAAAATAACAGTAAAATAACAGAAATCCTCTCTGCAGGCAAACAAAGAACCAGCTTAGCTTTAAAAGAAAATACTGTCATTCTAGCTTATGAGCAAGCTCAAGCTCCAATCTTTGAACTTAAAGAGCTCTAATCATGAACCCAAACGTCTCTCTTGCTTTTTCCTCCGCAGACTTGGCGATTTCTTTCTTAGGATATTAACAGCGGACTCCTCTCAGGAATCCTTGTCCATCTGTAGTCAAATGAGTTTACGCTTCTCAATCTGCATTGGCTGGAAGAAAGCTGGAAATGTTTCTAGTAGCAAAACAAGAGGGGGAAATTCCCCACTCAGCTTATAAAGTGTCTCGAGATGCCGTGCCAAGCGTTTTTTTTTTTGTTTGTTTTTTTTTAACCAGACATTAAAATGAATGAAGAAAGGGGTACAACTATATGAACCACACCCAGTCTTTGTTGGTTCTAACTTTACAAGCTCCAGCCAGGGAGCAGGATTGCTCTCTTTCTTCTTTCCCACCAATACGTACATTCATTTGTCCTATGTCTCATCCACTAATAAATCTGCTGTCCATCCGCTTATTGAGAACGTGTCAGAGTTCAAAGTCCAAAGTCTCATTCCGGCTTGTTCTCCTTCTCCTCATCAGTAGCATCCGCAGACCTCTGCTTCGCCTCAAGTCTTTGTCCATCAAAACAAAAACAAAAGCTCCACAGTGGCAGCCGTGGTCACCGGAATTCATAGATGGCTGCACTGTGCTCAGGAACATGGGTGAGGTTTAGAGACTGGTACCTGTGGTGAAACAACACAATACATATAGATATTTATACAGATGAACAAAAACAAGTTACTCATTATTAACGCTGCGTTGACATACTGCCACATTCAATAAAGCTAAATGCCAGTGCCATGGTTAATTATTGTCCAATTCTGTAAAAATGGCAAAAGAGATAATTAAAAAAACCTGGAATTAAATCAGTGGGTTTCTGTAACAATAGCTAAACCATATTGTGCAGAGGGAGTTAAAAGAAATGGCAAATAAAAGTACAAAAACCAAACAAACAGGTCTGTATTTGCTTATAACCAGGAAGTATGACCACATAAATCAAACTTAGACATCTGCAGGTATGACTGTTATACTCGACTGTTTTAAAATTACATCTACCAATCTACATTTAACAAGACCACCTTGTCAGAAAGCCCAGATGTTTCCAGCTGTCAGCAGCAGTCTGCTTCCTAGTATCCCTAAAATTGTTACCATTCAGAGCTCCTATGATAGTAGTAGCCCTCAATTGTTGCTGTGGATTTCTGGAAGCAGATGTAGTAGAATCCAGCGAAGGAAGCTCCACTGATGTCTTTGATTGTGTGGTCTGGGACCAGAAACTGCTCCTGAGGGGACCAACAGGGTGACAAACAGAATCAGCTGTGGTTCAAAAATAACTTACAACATATGGTAAAGCTTGTCTTAGACAGGACCTCACCTTCCACCTCATGAAGATATAGTCAGAGTTCTTCAGATCCTCATAGTCAAATTCATCTGAGTTGAATGTCTTTGCATATTGGTAGAAGGCCTGGAACTTGCCCTTGACACAAAACAAAAATGGATTATGTCACAGTAAACCAGCTGGCTGTAGATCCTGTGGAGGCCTTGTAAAAACTAACACCAGAGGTCGGTTATTTCCGACTTCCTACTTAAAAAACTGTGATGGGACGGTACTTAAATTTGAAGCTCCGACTGGGAAACTTGGATCAATTTCAAGTAGCAGATTCACCAATTCAAGATGGCTGCATCTACAGAAACCTTTGTCAAATTAATAAAACTCTTAGAATCAAGGCTATTTACTTGAGTAAGTAAATTACTTTTCAATTACTTCTGTGTGTAGCATCAGACTAAATTGATGTAATTTATGTGTAACAACCTTTTTCCTTATCTACTGTTTATCACAACACATTTTCCTGATGTATACAAGTCCTACTGGCACTACAAATATTTACACAGTGTCAGCCATACATCCGTGGCGGATGTATAGCAGATGGCAAGAAAGTGATGGAATTTGAAGAAAAAGGAGTTTCTTGCCATCAGCCATTTTGTTTGTTTACATTGTCTGAATGTGACCTCTGATGTGCATTGAATGCAACATATGAATCAAGTGTTCACCTCACCCAGTGCTTACGATCCACATCCTCATCCGCATCCCATTTTCGGGTGAGAAATGGCCGCTTCCTGCTGATGATCTCTCCGGCGAAGAATGTGGTCAGTGTTGGGTATTCCTGTGAGACCCAATACAGTATTTATAGCTAGAGTTTATACAGCAGGATGAAAGATGCAAGTAGTTTATTGTATCAAGGTTTGAGTTTATAAATGATTTCTGTGTATGTTACTAGGATATGATGTGAGTGGGAAAGACTGGGGTAACACTTTACTAGTCTCTTAAAGAGGACACAGGGCACACAGAGCAGGGACCAGACATGGTTTAAATTATTGATGGTAGTGGCTGAATAAAGGGAATTCTTCTCTTACCTCAGTTAGTCCTTTTATCTTCAGGTAGCCGCACAAGTAGGAATCCTCCATAGTGACATGCTTAAAAAGACAACACAATAAACAACTAGTTCTGACATTGACTGCTATTATTTGCTCATAAATTTACACTCGGTGCCCTATAATGAGAAAGTGAAAACAGTTTTTGTTTTTTTAAAGTGCACAATTCTTATCTAAAAAAATATTCAGAGCCTTTCCTCTGGTTCACCAGATTGTGATCTACTTGTGATCCACTTTGTTAGCATTGTTTTAATTATGTCGGAGATGTGATTAGAACCTGAACAGAGTCCACCTGAAAACTGAACTCACTAGACATGTAGTTTAGAATTAAGGTCCCACAATTTGTATTCCATGTCAAGACTATTACCAAGGATGACAATCTGAAAAGCACTCCATCAATCACACTTTTATATTACAGTGGTTGAACAGAAACCACAGTCTCTTTGGAGTTTATATTTAAAAAAAAGCATTTAAAGGACTTAGAGAGCACAAAAAAAGGTCTGGTCTGATGAGACATATTTTTAACTTTCTGACAAACACCAGTCATGGCTCATCACCTGGCTATTACAGTTCTTATAGTAAGCAGCATCATGCTATGTGATGCTTCTCAGCAGCAGGCACAGGGGGACTGGTCAAAATTGAGACTGCACAGAAGCTGAGACTGGGTAAAAATCAGCACAAAAATGACCAGTATGACAATGTTAGGTCTTTTTACTGGCCTACCTGAACCCCACTTAAAGCCCAAAGCACAACTGTGAACAGACCTGATGATGGGAGTTCCCAGATTCATGTTCACTGACTCATTCAGCTTGAACAGATCAGCCAGGAAGAAAAGGATAAACAGTAGAATACTGAAACCTTTAACCTATAACTATAATCTATAAACTACTGACTGAAGAGTGTAAAGACTTCTGAACATTAGCCATTTCAGTTTTCGATAGTTAATACATTTGCAAACATTTTTAATTAATAAATGTTTTAGTTAATTATCATCTTTGTTGAACAGTAAAGGGTTGTTAGTTACCACTCACAGACACTACTACATTTCCAGCTAGCTAAGCGAGTTACCCAACGACAGGCCATTGATTTCCCCACTTGTCAAATCATCACACTGCCCGTTTGACAGATCAACAAATGCCGCTGACAGCTCGCACGAATAATGAAATATGCGTCTCACAGCCCCACCTGCAAAACAACCTCCACGTCATACGAGTTCCCTTTGCTCTTCTGATGGCCCCTGAACTTGGAGCCGCTGTACAGCAGCGAGGTGACAACACCGGGCTGCTGTGTGTTTATCGGTGGCGGCGGAATAAGCGAGGCCGAGGATGCGAAGGCCGCGGCGGGGGAGTCGCTGAGGTATCCAGCGGGGACAGGCATGGCTCCCGCTTCGCTGGCGGTGTAGCAACCGTGGTCAATGGCCGTCTGGGCGAAATACTCTGTTGGCGTCTACAAAGAGGTGGTGGAGGACTGATAAGGTCCTCCAACATCCAAATCTCCCCCGAAACCTCTACAGTTTAGTTTACCAGGAACCCAGCACCCAGAAAAGTAAGTGGACTTCGATACGGCGCCGGAGGCAGCAGCATTCAGCTCTCTCATTGGTCAGGCGAGTTCACCTGCTTAGATCTTTAATGCTCATTGGCTCAATGTACGGAAAGCATGTGTGTGTAGTTTTTGTCTTGTTTTGTGAGAACGGGATAAAGCAGAAGCAAAACTACATCTCCCGACTGCGAACAGTTTTTCTGTCGCTGGCTGTCATACACAGAAGGTCACGCGTGCTTTTGAATGCAGGAGCTACTATGTAAAACGCAGGAGGAACTGTTTGGTTTATATAAAAAAAGAAACATTGGAACTTTATACGTTTTGCAAGCGCAGTATAAAGTAGAAGGTTAATGCTAATACGAACTACAAAAATGTTTCTTTTAATTAACTAACGAATTGCAGTCTAAAAAGAACAGGCTAGCTTGTCGGCTCTCTTCTCAGCTAGCTCCTCTTAAAAACATCACCTCTCACCTGCCACTATGTTTAAGAGTCTTGTCAGATTTTACAGCCAGTTTGGAAATGCGCTTTCTCTCAGTAAGGTGTGCCCGAGAAGTCAGCACTCCCAGTTTGCTTTGAAATATTCCACAGCAACAGCAGGTAACGTTAAGACAAAAATACTAGATGACTGAAATGTGAATGTTTGTGCAGCAGTGCGTCTATAACCATAGCGTTGACTGATGTGATGTTTTCTGATGTTAGCAGAGAGAAGGAGGTTTTATCAAGATGTCAGCATATCTCAAGGGGAAGGTAAGTGCTGCAAGTTATTATTAATAGGTGTTTTACATGTATTTCCATAGTCACGACTAAGGGAGAAAATGCTGTTCACTTTGCAATAAGTTTTCTTTATTGATGATATCATTCCCATCATTACTTGTGTAATTCTGTCTAATAAATATTTACATTTTTAAATTTCGTGTGTAGGTGGTTTGTATGAGATAAACCTAGATCGGAGGAAACTGAAAACTCCTGGAGGGAAGCTTTTCACTGTGCCAAATGAAGCCCTGGCCATTGCCGTGGCAACCGAGTGGGATGCGCAAAGGGACACACTCAAGTTCTATACAATGCACCTGGTATGACCCTTGACCTTTTAATGGAGTTTGAAACACAGATTCTTATCTTCAGGGTCAGACCTAATTTAGGATTGCTTGATATGTGGAGGAGGTCACAAAGGAATTTTAAAACGTGCTGACATAGTTTTGATGTGCTTGAAACTACATATTTATTGGCACTCCCTTCATGAAAATACATTTACTATTTAGTGTTGCCTACACCAGTTGATATGACAAATTGACACTCGTGAGAAGGCAGCAAATTTGAGACCAACAAATTAGGTCATGAATGGAAAATGAATGAGAAGCCCTGATTTATTGCAGGTGTTTTATAAAGAAATAAATATAGGTCAAGCTGTGAGTTGCTTCACCCAGATCCTCCATTATACTGAGCTTTACTCCAAAAGTAACGGATTCTTAGAAAAAGTACAGCTGGCAATTATAATGGTCTCTTGCCATGGTTTAGTTTATTCATAATAGTGGTAAAGGATTATCTAAAATATTTAACCGACTGAAGAAGTTATGTTGAGTGATGTCTTCCTGCAGACTACACTGTGCAACACAGCTCTGGACAATCCCACACAGCGGAACAAAGACCAAATGATCAACGCTGCTCTCAAGTTCCTGGAGACTGATACTATCTGGTACAGATGCTGCTCATTTACATAGCCAGAGCTAAATTTCAACAATACTGCCTTAATAGGTATTGCAAATTATAATTGTTTACTCAGCAATGCATCAAGTGACGCATTAAACATGTTAGTGCAAGGCTAAGTATAACATTTACAAATAATTACTGCGGTACCACCCTTTTAATTAAAAAATCTGTGATTGTGAAATACATGTAGTTACATGGTAATAATAATCAAAATGTTTACAGTTACAGACTAACATGTTAATATTGTTTTTTGTTCTGTGTAGTTACAGAGTAGAGGAGCCCCTTGCCCTGGTTGAGCTACAGAAGAATGAGTGGGACCCTGTGCTGCACTGGATTGAAAACAGGTAACAGTAGCATTAGTTTGTTTCATGGTCAAACATAGGCTGACTTCAGTAGGTCCCAATATAAACTGGTAAATTCAGCTACTGTACTAAGCTCTTTTCTAATTGTCTTTTTCTCTCACAATACAATTGCAGGTACAATGTCACTATTGGTTCCTCATCCAGTATTTTGGGTCCTGACATCCCAGAGGCAACCAAGGAAACGTTTCGGCAACACCTCAATTCTTACAACCTTTGGGCTCTGACAGGTGAAACATTACTAAACTGATTCAAAATAAGCACTTTTAATGATATAACGATTACTTTTCATTAAAAGTTACAAGGTTACTTCTAGGGTCATAACATCTTACTTTTTAAGTTACTCTCGCAAAGTGAGAGAGATTGGATGAGACGTTTGAAGAGATTCAGTTCACTCAGTGCATTAATTACATTTAGATACTGGTAACTTTAATATTATAAAACTTATGAAGCAAAATGTTATATGCTTTGCTATGGAAAGTAATATTCAAAATATTAAATTCTGTTAAATTCTATAACATGTTACTAAAAAATATTATCATACATTTTCTTTTAAAAATACATTGTATTGTATTGAAAACATTTTGTTTTGTTTTTGTTGTATCTTTAAATTGTACAACTAAATTGTAAACAGCATGGTAAACATAGTCGCAAGCAGTTTAGGGTAGTACTACCTAAGCAGTATTGCAAAAGATGTAATATTGGGACTTTACAGTAAAACATTTTTTCCTTTGCAGGGCTTGAGTATGTGATAACCCAGCTGAAGTCTGTTGTGCTGTCAATGGGTATGATTGACAGACACCTGAGTGTGCAAGAGGCTGTGCTACTCTCCAGACTGGAAGAGGAATATCAGGTAGGAGAGAACCGGGCGCTTCCCTCTAAAATTAAAAAAAAAAATCACATGGTCTGGAAAAACAGTGCCCTCTTTTGTGTTTCATAGTGTTGCCAATGATACCTAACATGCAAGCACCACATGTATAGTGCAGTGTAGTCGCTGGTTTTGATTGTTTTGCTATGATTTTTTTTAGTTTGTAATGCTGCACCTAGCACCTACTGACAGTCATTGGTTATTAAGGTCTATTTTCTCCTCTGCAGATTCGGCGCTGGGGAAATGTAGAGTGGGCCCATGACTATGACATGTATGAGCTGAGGGCACGGACTGCTGCCGGAGCTCTTTTTGTTCACCTCTCATCTGAGAGTTCAACCGTCAAACGCAAACTTCTGCAGGACTAAGAAGAATAAGGAACTCAAAATCAGCTAAAAAAAAACTCTGAGACAGCACTCAGCAAATCCTCCCTCAAAATAAAAACACTCAGAGCACCTTGGTTTACCCATGCTTCTACATTCATGCAGACAAAATCATAACATAACTTGTTTGTTCTGTTTAGCAGTGACAGCTGCCCTGTCTGTGATCTGTGAAAGAGTCATCTCACTTCAGTACAGCGTATTGGCTGTGTTTTCGCTGTGTTTATATGTCATCTGCCAAGTGTGACACCCCTCCCCTGGTTTCCAGTTAGTTCTCAGACAACCGTGACATTTTGGACAGTGCTCATGGTTTCGACAGAATGGTGACTAGTGTTCCCATCTGTTTGGTGGAAGTCAGCACATTTGAGTATTAAAAGGTGCTTATAATATTAACAGAAAACTGTTCATACATTGTGCTTTATGTTTGTTTGGTATAGGCATAGTACATGTGGAAACATTTCCCCTGGAGTAGGCAAAACATACTGCAATAAAATGATTTTCTGTACCAATGAGAGAATCCTTTGTGTTGTATGTATATTAATAATTTCAGTGTGGAAAGGTGATGAAATTAAATGCTACATAGAGAAAGCCTTGCCATCTTACAGTATCATCTCCATTTCACAGTGCTGTTTGTAAGAAGCATAATTTTAGCAGAATTGTGGACTGCATCTTATCCAGTGGTCATTTTGCATATGTTAGAAATCGCCACATTCTGTGAACAGTGTTACTTGAGGCCAGAATAAGATCCACGGTCATAAAATACTCATTTGCTTTTTATTGATGCAACCTTTGAAGCCTTTTATTTACAATCGCCCAGCTCGCTTGATGGGTTTGCCAACTGTCCAATCACATCAAAAGTCAGGAGTTCTTAGCCAATTGCGTAGAGCTGTGGGCGGGACCTGCTGGACGTTTTCTCAAGTATCATCACCATCATCCCATGGATTGACTTGTTTGTTGTCGAACAAGATGGAGTTTCTTTTGGGAAATCCTTATAGTACCCCAGTAGGACATTGCATCGGTATGTATGTTGATATTTACAAGACGACACATCTTGCAGATACATAAATATGTCTATGAAAATGTATCTAGTTTTTGCGCGATTCATGTACGGCATTGCTACCTTTAGCATGCTAACATCCCTGAATGAGTTCTGTGCCGCTGGAAAGGCACCGTTAGCTACCCTTTGTGCTAGCATTACCGTTAACAGATTAAATGTCTTTTTATGTCATTGTCAAACATTTGGTCAGTGCGAAGAAATTGGCACAATGTACAACGCAAATTCTGACACATAGCTAACCTAGGTAACAGCTAGCGTTAGCTGACGGTCATCGTCAAATACGTATATGTGATGTGCGCTTTACAGCGACGTGTTCATCGGTTATTTTCTTCACCAGTCTTTTTATTTGTCTTCCAGAGAGAGCCACTGATGGGTCTTTGCAAAGTGAAGACTGGACCCTCAACATGGAAATATGTGACATCATCAATGAAACAGAGGATGGGTGAGTACACAGGGAAAAATCAATGAATATCCATATGTTATTGATTAACTCCCTTATGCAACAGTTTAATTCTCTGTTCTTCAGTGCTCAAAAGCAACAAGCTATACTGTCTAAGAGAAGAAACCTAGCTGTGCTCATGAAAGGTGGATTTATACAAGTCGCCATAGCTTATCTCATTGCTCCATTAACCTTGTACTGTGTGTTTAAGCTGGTGTGTGAAGTCCAGGTCTTGTTTGATTAGTGAGTTGTAAACTGGGTCTGGCCTGGTGCAATGTACTTAATCAGCAGGCTATAAAAAGCACTCTGACTCTCCTTGATTTTTGTGTTTGGGGGATGCTAGGAGTGTCACACGCCCACTACTGTTATGTTATCTGCCAGAGGTGGTCAGATTAAAAGTTAATTATTTCCACTTTGCAGTAGAACATTCACAATGTCACCGCTTACATTGTGAAAAGTCAAGGAAATCTTTGATATTGATCTGGTATTCATCTTTGCAGTTTCTGCAGTTGTGTCTGACATCCTGTCAGTGGCATTAAAAGTGCCCATTAAAGCCCTTCAGGTCATTATGTTCTTGCTAATTGTGTTTGTTCTACTTGGAATGATTTGCCAGTCCATTTGTTTGTGGACGTCATGTCCTATGCTTTCCCTGTGTGTTGAATTGTTTAACGTATGCTTTCACCTGCTTGTTTGTATACCTCTGTGTGTTTGTGTGTGTGTGTGTGTGTGTGTGTAGGCCAAAAGACGCCATTAGAGCAGTGAAGAAGAGGTTGAATGGCAACAGGAACTACAGGGAAGTAATGTTGACTTTAACGGTGAGTGAAAGTGGGCAGGATGAAAAGCAGATACTATAAGCTGTATTTACATGTTACAGTAATAAAAATGTTAGTCGTGTAGCCTTGTGCTTTTAGAGGGACAGACAAATACAATCACAGGCAAAATAAATCCTCATTGTCTTTTTTTTTTACCTTCCACACAATATAATAATATTAAAATTGAATCTCTTGGGCCCACTTGATTGCCTTACATAGTTTTAATTCACAGAAAATATGTGTTCCAATGATCATGTCCATGTCTGTAACAGGATTTGCTCCTCAGATTGCCGAGTGTTTTGTCCTTAGTATCCTCTTAAAGCAAGTTCTTTTCTGCATCCACCAGGTCCTGGAGACATGTGTGAAGAACTGCGGTCATCGTTTTCATGCTTTAGTCACTAGCAGGGACTTTGTTGATGGTGTGCTTGTTAAAATCATCTCCCCCAAAAACAACCCGCCTACCATCGTTCAGGATAAAGTACTCGCCCTGATTCAGGTAAGGTAAAGGTAGAACTGCTTGGCTGCAGCCTTGGGTTGTGTGTCAAATTAGTCAGTGCATGTCATAAAGCAAAGTTGGTAATTCCTATGACAGTCTGTATGTTTTCTTTTGTACACCCAAATTAGTGCAAGATAAAATACATCTTTCTGGCTGACTCATTTAAAGAGAATGAGGTTTGCAGCATAGGTGTTTACTACAGTAGCTGCGTCTGTGCAGCACGCCAGGAGGCTGCCTGCCATCCCCAAACTGAGCCTCAGGTAAACTACAGTGTCTCCAGGGCTTCAGCCTGGAGCAGCTCTAGTTACCTGCTACATCTCGGGTAACTGTGCAAGGCATGTGGGAGCTGCTCTTATTTCCACCAGGGAAACCATGTGATTACAGGTCCAGCATGAATCCAGGAAGAGCGTATATAGTACAGTATAGTGAAGTAGATAGATAAACAGTTATATTCTACTTAGAACTGATTTAAAATTTCTGTCTCTATTCAGAGTAGGGGGACTGTTGTATGACTGTGTTGAATAACGGAGTAGAACATTTTTGGACCACGCACATGTTTTTTTATAAGTGTGTCATGTGTTTGAGTTGTTGTAATTGCCCAGTCTAGCTTTAGCCTGCCCGATGATGAGAGAGAGAAGCCAAGAGCTTTGTGGTTTGCTGACTGAACGTATTCAAAGCAAACAAACAGAAATTATTATAGAACCGACCTCTTTTACTATTTTACCATCTGTTCCTTTGTTTGCTGTGTCAGCCCTCTCTTTACCCATTGTACTTTTCATTCTCTATCTCTCTCTCCTTTGAACTCTTTTCTTACTTCCCCAGGCATGGGCTGATGCATTCAGGAGCAGTCCAGACCTTACTGGTGTGGTTCAAGTCTATGAGGAGCTAAAGAGGAAAGGCATCGAATTCCCTGTGTCAGACCTGGAGACCCTGTCGCCCATACATACGCCTCAGCGGGTAGGAGGCATTATACAAAGCTGCTGAATTGTGTACAGGTGTTTCTGTGACCAGCCGTAGTATGGTTACCCTTCTGTGTTAGATTCTATTATGTATATTATCTCTGTTGCTTCTAGGCTGCATCTGCTCCAGAGGGCGATTCCACCCTACATAAGTTCAGCACAGCTACTCAGCCCACACCACATGCTGCTCCACCACCATCCTATACCAGCCCTCAGGTCCCCAACATTCATGCTTCTGGATCCATCAATCCAACCCCTGAACAGGTACTCTCACAAACACACAGAAACCACAGAAACGGTTAGTCAGTACTCACCCTGGAGCAAAGTGCAGCTCCATTTAATGAAAAGGACAGGCTCCTGCATTGTTAGGTGTCTTCTTTAGTGCCACACAAGTCAAACTGTATTGTCCGATTGTCTGCACCTGTCCAAACAAACCAAACAAAGTCATGAAACAGTTTGAATACACTGCTATGAACATCCATGGTGTGAAATTGTCCAGTGGCTCCTAATTCCAGCTTTAGATGAGCTGAAATACCCTTTCATCAATATCACCTGTCCAGCTCTACATATGAAGGAATTATGAACTGGATGTTATTTAACATTACTTGTAACATTGATGTGGAGATTGTTTCAATATTGTTTTCATATAAATTTAAATTACAGTGTTCTTTTTTTATAATCAAACTTTGTACTGCTCCTAACTGGATTGGAACAAACGGGATGTTTCAATAATCTTTTCATTACTTGTAGCTGTTTGTTATCTAGCTAACTATCTGTATCTGATGCTTTCAGCTGGTAGAATCATATTCATTACTCTTCGCCCACTATTTTAACTGTCTATTTTATTTTTATTACTATTACTTATAGCTATGAAATTGACTGGCTTTTCTGTTACTTTATTGTCTGTTAATTAATATAACTATTTAAATCAATTTTAATATGTCCAGCTCTTTTCTCTTACTTTTATTTAATTATTTTATATGTTTATTTGTTACTTATAGTTAACAATTTCACCTGCTTTAGCAATGCACCTCTTGATAGCATGTATTTGTAATGCTTATTCAACATTCATATGTATCTTAAACTCAATTTCTAGGCAGTTTTTGTGTCATTTTAGATTCGCTAATGGGCAAAATCCTATAATTTGTGATCTATCTGATCTGATTTATTTTCCCTAACACAAAAATATTGATGTACATTTAGCAGGCCTAATAATAGACCTATTATAGATAAATTTATCTCTGTGTCACCCAGATTTGTCGGCTGCGCAGCGAGTTGGACATTGTTCGTGGAAACACTAAAGTGATGTCAGAAATGTTGACTGAAATGGTCCCAGGACAAGAGGACACTTCAGACTATGAATTACTACAGGTGAGGAGTCACCTGTGTCAGTGTGTGTCTCTGTCTGTCTGTGTTTATATTCTCAGGTGCAGTATTAGCACTAGTATTTCTGACAAACCTCTACATTGTAAAAACAATAATTGAGACCATTACATATAAGCATGTGCTGTGTTTGTGTTCTTAGGAGCTGAACAGGACTTGTAGAGCCATGCAGCAGAGAATAGTGGAGCTCATCTCCTGTGTGTCCAACGAGGCTGTGACTGAGGAGCTGCTGCACGTCAATGATGACCTTAACAACATTTTTCTACGCTACGAAAGGTTCGAAAACACTGACAAAAATGCACAAACACAACTAAAAACTACACCCAAGGCTTAGCACTGCATGATTGGACATTTTTGGTTGGGTAAGCTAAAAAGCTTCTTTCACGTCGTTCTGTCGTTGCCTCAGGTACGAGAGGTTTAGGTCTGGGAGGTCTTCAGCTCAAAGTGTCAACAATGGGGTGAGTCAGCAGTAACCTCAGTTGGTGAAATGTCCAGTATTTGCAGGATTTCCTGTCTGAAACTTCAGAGCTACTTGTTTCATGGCATTTCCTGTTCACTTTTCTCATTTATTGAGCCCACACCTTTGTGTCAGTACAATCAACTTGCATGTTGGTTTCGACAGTCAGGCTTTACAGTGTCTTTCAAGTGTGGTTGCTTGTCAGTTACCTATCAATGATGCCTCATTAAATGGAAACCCAACAAAAACATAAATGTATTTACTTTTATCATATGCAAAAGAAATATTTATATAGTTATTAGTTAGTGAAAATAATACGTTAATAATAATAATAATAATAATAATAATAATAATAATAATAATAATAATAATAATAATAATAATAATAATAAAATTAATAATAATAGTTTAATAGGTCAAATTTAGTATTTAAGTCTTGCCAAAATAGAGGGAAAGAATGAGTAGAAAAATCTGTTTTGTTTCTTTGACAAAGCTGTGTTGACATCAATTCCTGTTTTGTAAGCTGAGAACATCTTTTACCAGCAGCTGTTAGTCAATTCCTCCCTCCATGAACATCACAGGCCTGCAGCTGCTTACACTCACACCTTTGTTGGCTTTATATCCTGTTGTTTGGACCTCACTTCTCCATTAATACATCTCTGCACATCTAAATGTGCAGCATGTGCTTGAAGAAATTCATACATGCTACCTTGCTTAGGTTATAAGAAATCATATAGAGGATCTAGATTGGAATTTATCTGTGCTGCAATCAGGTGATCAGCTGGGCTGATTAGTGACTTGCATAGGGAAAGTATGAAAGGCTGTTCTAATTGGCTGTTTGTCTGTAGAAGAGGAACTTGTGGATCAGTCAGTTAACTACCTTTCATGACATCCAGAATGTTTTACTGCAAAACTAGCAAGCAAATGTTACTCTTTGATCTAGAATAAATGCAGTATACAGTGTGGAATTGTTAGTGAAATTGATATTTTTTCTTCCTTCTCATCTGACCGGATCAAAAAGACATTCTTAATGAATACTAAGACTTAATTAACAGTTTGACTTTTCTGTTGGGTTTCCAGTTTTCCAGGCATCGTATTTCATAGTAATCATGCCATTACATTATGTCCCTGCACAGGCATGTTAATGGTATTCACTGTCTCTTTCCTTCTGTTCTTTTCTGTTCTTCTGTTTCTGTGGCTAGCTGAAACAGGCAAGTATGAAAATATTGTCCCTAAAAGACGAGTATCATCCCCCAGCTGTTGAAACATGGCTAAATAATATGGGCCCACCAGTCTCTTTCACCCCATATGGCATGTTTTGACTAAGCATCCCCCCAACAGCCAATGATATGATGAACTTGGAGGTTTAATATGTCTGACGGTGACCCTCGAACCACTGTCACGTTGTGTTTGCTTTACCTCTGTCAGGGTTTGGAAAATGGTCTTGATAGAACAGCTCCTCTTGAGTCTTCCCTTTTCCCTCCCCACTGTATTTCTTTCTTAAGGGGACTGTTTTGTCGATAAAAGCACTTATGGTGCCTCAGTCATAACTAAATCAAAAATCAAAGACTGTTTAATACTAGAGAACTATATGTCTTAATGTTAAACAGTATTTTTGAACCCCCTTAAGAAACAGTGTTACTTAATTTTCTGCTATCCTCCGTTACAGACATTTTCATGCTCTCCTGAATCAACAAATTTTCCACACTTTATTCCCACTGTGCACCATACCTTCCTATTTTTATGTTGTATTTAGTGAACCGTATACTGAATAACCCTGCTTTTACTCAGCCTGCTTTTTTTTGCCTGCATTTGCTTTGCTTTTCACAAGTCCCTCTCACTGTTCCTACATGAAACAAGAGCTATAGTGTGCCTCGTCACTTCTTCACCAGGTGCTAAGTGAGGCTACAGAGGACAACCTCATAGACCTCGGCCCAGGCTCCCCAGCAGTGGTTAGCAACATGCCGAATGCAGCTCCAACCAGTCTGCCTGCCACCATCACAGCCCCTGCGGGAAGGCCCTCCTCCCCAGCCACCTTGGCCTCTCGTCTGGCTGGTCTTGGTATGTGTTTCCTACCTCATACGTTAGCCAGATGTCCTCTTTGATGCTACAAATTCATACTGTACATAGTAACTGTCACTAGTCACTAGTGGTGGCTTGGCTAAATTAGCAGTTATTAATAAAACCAAACTGAATGGAATCCCTTCGTAATAGGACTGGTAGTTTTGTTGCCTAATTTGCAGTATGTCATTGTATATGTCATAAAAGTACAAAGACCTGGGTATGTCCACGTTTTAAGACATCTATTCATGTTGTCACAGTGAGGATGTTTGACAGCCGGCGGAGATTGGAGACTGACTTCTAGTTGCCAAAATTAGTTCCAGCTCATAACCTGTCTGTGTCTGTTAAAGAAGTTGCTGTTTTTACATTTCCTTTTTGTGATGGAAGACTTATTTTTAAACTTTGTACTTGCTGCTTTCCCTTTTTTTCCTGTCTTTATCATTTAAGGACATAAACTTCCAGCTCTAATTCTGTATTTGCTGCCCAGACATAAGAGCAGTTTCCATCCTGTCATTTAACATCTTAGCACAAAGAACATAATCTATTACTTAAGAACTGCTGAATGAATGAATGTATGTGATATATTTATATGTGTATGTATGTGTGTATATTACACACTGTTTCATGATGTACATGAAAATCAAGTTCATTTTTCCATACAGACATGGGTGCGGACAGCGTGAGCAGTACCCTGAGCTCTCTGTCCAGCTGTAAGCCTCCACCTGCCCAGGACGACTTTGACGTGTTTGCTCAGACCAGAACTGGCACCATGTCAGAACCACGCAAGACGTAAGGATGCATTTAAGACTTACTGTTGGTTCTACTCTATATAAAACTTCAGGGCAGTGCTTTCTTGCTTCTAATTGTCAGAATAGCAGCAAAACTTTAGAAAAACAAAATTGTCCCTGTTTTCGTTGGTTCATAACAAACAGATTTCTGTGTTTTTCCTGCAGTACTACAGCAGAAAACGCCACTTCCAGCCTTCCTCCCACTCTGGATGTGCTACACCCAACTGCAGGAGCGGTGAGTCTCAGAGACACAGGCATTTATGTCCAGTGTGGACTATAATTTTCAGTCGGTGTTTTCATAACCACTCGTGGAGCATTTTAACTAGCGCGTATGTGTATGTGTGCTGTCATCACAAATCTCCTCACATGCTTGAACGGCTGCTGCTGGTACTAATCTAGCCACTACATGGAGAAGTTTGTCTGAAAATGTGTTTCTGGCTTTTCATGTTTCTAACTCACCGTGCATTTATTGGGGATGTTGTCGGTGTCCAGGCTGCATATCCATCCCCACACTTTGTTTTTAGGCCAGATCCAGATTTCAGCATTTTTAGCTCTGCTTAACCGATGCCCATTCTCTGCTGTTCTTTTACACTTTAATAACCAGACAGACATATTTTTGTCTTGAGAGATATTTGTGTCCTTAAATACTTGTAAATGTGCTCTGTAAACCTGCTCTATCAGCCACTTCTTTCTACTGGGTGTGTTCTGTTCTTAAAATCTGCTTTGCAGTATAATTTAACAGTGAGCTTATGAGTCAGTATGTGATCACTGAATGAAGTAGTTAACATTCTGCTTTGCTAATAGTGCTACTAGTGTCCCTCACTGTATCCATCTTTAACAGCATTGCACGGCATTCCCATCTTTAATCTGCATGCTGCAATGTGCAAAATTTGTGTCTGACTGCATTTCCCTTCGAGTCTCCTAACATAGTCTGTATGTAAGTGTGTGATGTGCCACACCATTCATAAACATTGATTTCTACTCTGTATCTTTATTTGATTTATTCCTTCATAAAGTAGTCTCTTAAGTTGCATTTGAGTTTATACTGCAGTTCATTTAAATTATATTTTCTGTTGTGTTTGGGGCGGAATTTTTGCTTTCTGTTTTCCGGCCACCTGTGGCGGTCTTGATGCTGCCCTGTAGGGTGTCAGCGGCCAGTCCTCTGTCATGGATGACATAGAGGAGTGGCTGTGTACTGATGTGGTGAGCCCATCGTGATTTTTACTTCTGCCTGCAGTTCTCTATCCCTCTTTATCCTTTTTCACCCTCCTGTATCCTCTTATCTCTTTTTTTCCCAAATTGTTATTGAAACCAGGAAGTAACATTTCTATTATAAAATTTTCCGTTCACTCTTGATCATTTTAAAATTAACTTTAAATTTACTAACAGTGTGACGTGGGGACAAACTGACTGATTAGAATGGAAAGAAATAATGACATGGGCATGAGGTCTCAAATGCAAGAGCCTATAATGAGGTTTTAGTCTGAACTGAAACAGATAACAGTTGTTAAGTAAAGATAAGTAGTGAAGCAGCTAAAGCTAATATTCAGGCCTCTATCTTGGTTGGCATTACCAGACTTCATGCTCATTTTGGAAATATGACGGGTAAGTGGCTACTTCTGTAGTGATAAAACAATTGGTGCGTGTTTATTGGTAAAAATGCACGATGTCATGGGTGCTTTTGTTTAAATGTGTGGTTTGGGGCAGTTTGTCTTGGTTTGTGGTGGTTTGCAGGGACCACGTGTTGCAGAGTGACTGATATGTTTTTTTGTTTGTTTGCTTGTTTTTTTTTATAGAAGGGAGATGAAGGCGAGGAGGGCGTGACAAGTGAAGGTTAGGCAAATCTCCTGTTCTTTTATTTTTCCTTTAGTAGTCATCCTGTTGTGTTTCAGCTTCATTTTCATCACCTCTCTTTTTCAAATTCACACCCTGCTGCTTCTTTGCTTCCAGAGTTTGACAAGTTCCTCGAAGAGCGAGCCAAAGCTGCAGAGATGGCACCCAGCTTACCGACGCCACCCAGTGGCAACCCAGGTGCACCGCAGGGAACCCCCAGCCGCAAGAAGCCAGACAGACCGGAAGACACTTTGTTCGCCATGTAAACCTTTCACCTTTGACCTCTGGTCCTCAAGCCTAAGACCCAACCAGCTGAGCAGCATCACCTGAGGACAGACTGACCCGACACTAAAACACATCCACCTTAATTTAGATTCGTCACAACACAGTTCAGTTACACTACAGAGATTTGCACACGCTATGCTCGTAAAAAGGGAATCATTCTTGCTGTCCATTAATTTCTCACTAGAGAGCGAAGGCCTATTTTGTTACGCCGCCTGGCGATGGATCTCACACACGTGACGGCCAGCGTCAGACATAATGAGGCAGCCAGTTTATTATACCTTCTACTTTATGTGTGAAGAACCTCCTGCTGTGGACTGCAGAGCTTCATGTTGCAGCTAATTCTAATAATTTGAGTGTGTGTCATAGGTAGGAAATAAATTTCCTATGCAAGCCCTGTAAACATGCATTAACACCACCAAACGTGATCATTTCAGTTTTGACTTTTACTGAATTCCCAACAGGAACATTAGTTGTTACGGCAGATCTCCCTACATGGATATTGTTCTGGTATTTATATCAGTCCCTTTGCCAGTCAGTCTGAGTTGTAAATCTGTAAATGACAAATCAGGTTTATTAGTAGTGTGTATATTTAAGCTGCAGGGTGTATGAAAGAGAAGTTGATCTAATGTACATGATTTTTGAGCGGGTTTGTTTTCCAGCTGCTCTGACAGTAGGGATGTACCTCACTGGGTTCTGCTGATCATTTTCAGAACCTAATTTAAAAAAAAAAAAGAAGATGGAAATGTAGTTTTTTTGTGTCATGGCACACCGTACCAACAGACACGTCCTTTTACCTTCCTCTAAATCTGCCTCCTCCTCGTCTTGTAGATTTGTCTTTTGATTAACTTTGATAAACTTGATTTATTTAAAGATTTATTGAGATTATTTTGCTGAGATTTTATTAGCCTGAAAGCTGCTGTAGTTGATTCCACCTGCTGGACAATACTGCCTAATTATAACATAATCATACTTTTTGCTGAAGGTGGATTAAAAGATCTTTTTGTTGTTTTTATTTTTTAATCATTAAATGCGCTGACAGGGAGTGGTAATGTTATTTTTGAACAGAAACCCAGTCGAAGCTACTGGTATGAAGAGGCACATGCTGTCACCGGGGAGATTTTAATCGTGGTTGTAGGTTTTGATTTGTGTTTTCCGATATAAAATGGAGTTTAGAGGACCAAATGTGTGATGTCTTCTGAATGTTGAAGGATAATTAGGTCCTGTTCAACCTCTGTCCGCTCAATCCTTTTGACTCAAAAAAATCTGCAGCTTTGTAATGAGAATTCAGTATCACACTGCAAAAGCTGTTTGCACATTATGTTTGTGCATTTCTTTTTTTTCTTTTTAATGCTGGCATCTTAAAAGGTCTGACCTTTCAACATGACATTTGTTTTTCAGAAATGAGCTTGCCGCAGCCGTGCTACAAACGAGACATTTTACTCTTTTTGACAGTAGCAAATGCAACATGTTACACAGGCACAACAAGCGTCAAACAAGTGTGCACTTTGACAGCCGCGTTACCTTTCGAACTGTACTGTAAATCAGCAAACACTTTAGCAGATGTAGTTAATGAGTTTGGGAAATATATAAGCAGAGAATATAATTTATTCAGCACTGTTTTTTTTTGTTTTTTTTCCTGTTTTTTTTTCCAAATCAGTATTTTATATCATTTTATTGTACAAAAGAAAAATGGTAAATGAACTGTGTGTCCAGACAGAGCAGATTATCACTGATTTGTAGATGTAACAGAGAATCATGCCAGTTTTCCCATTCATCCCATGAAGGATACATATGTTGAATATTTTCAGCCATTTGTGTTTCTATTGACTGACTATCAGATGACAAAACAAACTATTAACTTGGGACACTTTCGACAGAGCATCAGCATTGCACATTGTGAAAGGGAAACTTCCTTTCTCCTTCTGTTTCCTTGTTTTAGTGTTAAACGTAAACGTGTGTGTGTGTGTGTGTGTGTGTGTGTGAGCGTGTGTATGTCGGCTGTTCTGTAATGCAGAAACATTTTGATTGAAAAGAAGAAGGAAGAAAAAAAGAATAGAAGAAAAAGCCTCCACATGTGTTAGGAAGGAATACACGCTCTGTTTGTAACCGAGTCGTCTCAGACCTGTTTGACAGAGGAACGCCACGTTTCTTTGTGTGTTGCTGGAGAATATGAAGCGATGCTGATAAGGGAGGCTGTGCTTGTGGGACTGCTGTTTTCCTGAGTTGCCTCATTTCTCATTTCTCTTTGTGTTGTTTGACTTATGCATGAACTCTAATAAAACATTAGCAGTGTGTCACCTGTATTCGTGTTTTTCTTTATGTGAAACGACAAAGAATCTTTGCCTACAATTTGCTTCACGGCTTCAGTCGGCTGCCTGACACACCGTCCTTCGTCTGGATCCCTGGCTGACCTGTAGTAAACCCTTTTCATTTACCTTGGTCCCCCCCCAGGACCCCGCCTCTCTGTGGAAGCCAGTGGGCCCCACATCAGGGGCTTCCCCATTGGTTGTCTGGCATCGCCTCATCCCACAGCATGCCCCCTCACATTCTGCCTCAGTCACTGGAGCATTTTCCCGGTCAAAAAAGAAAGAGGGGTGTGTCTGTCAGGCGGCAGACTGGACTACACCAGTTCACAGGATCCAGTCTGATTGAACATGTGCTGTTTTAAAAAGAGTAGCTGACTTAATCTGTTGAAAATCCTGTTACACAACAGAGCTGCTGCTGGATTTCTCTTTGAAAGGTAAACAGCTGTTTTTGTTAATCAGTCTGATCCCTGGAGCACAATTAGATTCAAACCAAGCTGGGTGGCTTTATAGAAAAAGAGGACGTGTTAGGATAGATGTTAAATTTCAGGGGGAAAATATATTCAATTAATGTGGTATAGTCAAAAAACAAATGTTTTGCCAGTAGCTGAAATACCATATGCTGTTTGTTGATGTGAGATTGTGTAATGATAATGTTTATAGCTGTAACGTGCTACCACAACTATTTGTTCTGTGCATGCATTCATAGTGACTGCATATCAGGACATAAACAAATCCTACTGTGACCGTGCCCCCTGTTGATGGGAATTAGACACATCTGTTTAATTCTGGCAAGTGTGATATTAACCCCAACAACCTAACATCTGTTGCAGAGGCCTGAGTGAATGGAGCTGCGCTGATCGCTCAGTAGAAACATGGAGAATCCGTAATTCATAGTCCCGTCCTCAAGCAGTTATTAGGTAGCACACGATGCCGGACTGAGCTTGATGACGTGTGTCAGAGGTCAAAGTGAGTGAAAAGGGATCTGTGGGCTGAAAGAAAAAAAAATCCACATGTAATCATAGGATGAGTGAATTTACCATGAAGTAGCACAAAACCATTACTCCTAAAAAGAGCAGCCCCTGGATTGACAAAGTGTACTAAGTATGAATGAGCATATTGGCCAGAGCTGTGTTGCATTGTAGTTGCATTGCATGTTCTGGTAACACAGTGCAATGGATCTGCTTTGCAACGCAGAGCTCGGCCGGAGCACAACTCAGCCGTGAGCGTTAGTGAGTCTGACCAAAGCATAAACCCTTATTATACAACGGTGCACACTGTACGTCATCGCAGCATGAGCTACCATCCAATCAACTCAACAACATGCGTGATGCGTTATTTAGTGGCTAGGGTTGGTCAGCTGCTGTATGTTCAGCAGATAATGTCAGTTTACATGACCCCGCATCAGTAGCAACATCTGGATGTTTGAGGACCTCATATAAATGACCTGTACAGCTGTGCAGGGGAGGGCAGGACATTTTGCTCTGTTATCAATACTAACTTGGGTTTTTTAGTTTGGGTTGTAGTTTATTTGTATATTTAATAACTGTTTGGGAGGCATGGTGGTACAGTAGCACCTTGCAGCAAGAAGGGCCTGGGTTGAAATCCGTTGTTTGGCCCTATCTGCATGGGTTCCCCCCAGGTAATCCGGCTTCATCCCACCTCCAAAGACATGCATGATAGGTAAATTGGTGACTCTAAACTGCCCATCGGTGTGAATGGTTGTCTGTCTCTGTATGTTGTCCCTCTGATGGACTGACAGCCCAATGACAGCTGGGATAGGCTCCAGCCTTCCCGCAACTCTTCAGAGGACAAGCGGTTAAGATAATGGACGTATGTATTCTTCTGTTTGTCTTGTGTGGGTATAAATATTGAATATACACAGGATCCAGTCTGTTCTCTTGTAGAAGACGAATTATAAATATAAGTCTGGTGATATTCTAAATTTTCTTATTGATGTTACATCTTATGAAAAGTCCCAAACCAGAGCCTTAATACATACACCTCATAAAGAAAAGCACAAGATGTGAGTTTATTCCTCTGATTGAAAGAGAAAACAAAAAAATACACGAGTCAAACAGAGATTGGACATTTATTTTCCCATTGAGGTCAAAAATAATGGACACTGTAACTAATATGGACAACTAAATAAAAGCTTTTATCAGTTTCTGTGGCTGCTGAAGAACATTTTTTTTTTGTCTTTACCATTTGTCTACATTGTTACTACAGTGGAAATTCATTTAGCCTTCTTTGACAGTTCATCTAGAATTATTTCGATCTCTTTTTACATCTTCAGCAGGGACCAGAGGGCTAATTACCACACATTATGTTTCAGGTAACATGGCGTGAGATATTGTAGATGAACTGAACTGGTTCATTTTAAAATGCTTATTTTTTACTGGGACAGTATCAGAAATCCGATTCTATTTTAATCTGTAGGCTGTTCCTGTTGTTTGTTTTGTGATTGTACAATTTGTCCGAGTTTCTGTGAGGTTCAGGCCCAAGTGACATTAAAATATCAGGAATAGGTCAACTCATTCATCTCTTTTTTTGAACAAACAGAAAAGGTACAAACGGTAGCATGTGTATCAAATAAGAAGTGACAAATTTAAACATAGACTGATAGACTGATTTGAATGTTAAGTCTTTTTTATTAAATCGCCTATTTTCTTTATGGAAACCCTTCTAGTCACCTCCAGTCAACCGATTCCACTGTGTTCCTAGCAGGGACGTCTCTCTGACGGTCACAATGGAACCATGTCTCCCACTTGCCAATTGATTGACATGTTGTGTTGATTTCCTCATTACTGACACACAAGCACTTGAAGCCCTTTCAAAATAATAGCATATTCCTGCCTGAACCCGCAGCAGCTCTGCACATGCTACAAAAGGGCAAAGGGCAGATTTGTGTGTATGTCATAGTCCTCAGGCTGTTTCCCTGATCTTAATTAGCTGGTAATTCACAGTGATAACAGTATATTTCCAGTGTAGGCGCCTTGATTATTCATCTCCTGTACCCACAGCTTAAAAAGCAGATAGGTGCTTAGGAATTCCACCAAACAGATGCAACCTCAATGGAGCAAAACCATTTTTATTTTCATACCTTTAATCTACAGCCTCAGTGAAATCCAATTGCTAAACAAGCACTCAAGATTAAATGACCTATTTGTGTTTATGATTTACTTTATATTAATGTTGCAGATCAGTGCTCTCCCACTTTCCTCCACCTGCAATTCCACCTTTTTCTTGCCGTGAGCTGCTCATTTTACCTGGCAGCGTGCACATAATGAAGTCTCAAACACAGATATTCCCACACCCCTATAAATGAGAAATATTACTGTGTACATATGTAATTATAAACAACTGGCTGAAGATGCCGGATGGATTACCTGGGACGAATCCAAACAAATGAACTTACAGTCATTTAATAGAGGCCATTCATCGGGACACTGTGCCAGTAGCTACAGTTTCATATATTCACTGACAACATAATATGTGCACTGACTTTTCAGCCCTGACTGGTGCCTTGCTTTCTCTTTAGCTGCCTCAAAAGACCCCGTAGCCTTGGAGCACTTTATGCTAAGTTAATTTACCCAAATATATCCGCGGCATCGCGGCAGCAGGAGCTCTGCTATTCAACATCAACAACTTTGTTAATGGAAACTTGCTGATCCATAAACGTTTGTGCCGCGGCAGATGTTTGCTGGGGGGCAGTTCACATATGAATGTTAAAAACCCACAGATCGATGAGGGGCATTTGCAAAAGGAGGCATAAGGTGTGTTAATTATAATTGCGTCAGGGGTTTGTTGGTGTGTGTGTGTGTGCTTGTTCGGGGGAGGTGTTACTGTTGAGACTCAGGAAGGGGCCCCTGTATTTAAATAGGGTCACATCTCGGCCTCACCTTGCAAGTGTTATGCTATATTAAATGCCACTCATGTTAAGTGTGTTGAAGCCCTCCTCTGATGTAGTCAAGACATAATATAAAGGTTAAATTGAAAAATGTCCCTTCACCAGCTCAGGAACATGCCATGATTGATCTCTCTTGTACAGGCAGGAAATGTTAGCCAGAACCTCTGTTTCGTTAGGCCTATTTTAAGTGCGCGCATACAATATGTTGTAATAAGGAGTGACTGGATTCAAATTTAACTGTCAGTCAATCAAGAATTCAAAAGGTCAGGGAAAAAATTAGTCAAATGTGCGCAAAAGGTGGGTCTGCACATGCAATAGGGTAGGAATAGGCCTTTTTCACAGCACATTTTGACCTGTCACAGTCAAAACAGCAGGGATCACATTACTTACTAATGATATTAATGATGCATCTGTACTATGTGTAAAGCGTTTTCATCGTGGTTGGTACAGTTAAGACTCATGGGAATGTTTCCGGTATTAGGTCGTGTTATAATTAGGAGTGACTGGAAGTAAATACTCTTACTACTACTACTTAATACACTTTTAATTTCACAAAAACTGAATAAAATGTGTTTGAGGCACAGAGTGCTGAAATACACTGTAAAAGTTTGCAACATGATTTTAGCAAATGGTTAGGTCATATTTAAAATAAAAAATGTAATTGTACCAACAAATTAAGCTTTTCTTTTATTTCAGCAGAAGTTAAACCTGCTAACGTTCAACCTTAATCTGTGATTGGTTGCAAACTGACAAACGTTGTGCTCTGTAGTTGAGGAAATCAAAGTACTAGATTACATTGTATATTGTACCTTCAGGAAATGAAGTTGAATTGGCTAACTCAAACTTTTGCTTTTGTTTTCTTTTCTTTTTTTCAGTGTACTAGGATTCAACCAACATTCATTTTATTTATTTTTTTACCTTTTTTATTGTTAAAATGTGTCCAATGAAAAAGGTCTATTGGAAACTGTTGCCAAGTTGACACCAGTAATAACCTGGTAAAAACGTGATCACTAGATTTTGACTGTGCCATCACATTGAAATGAAGGGGGTTATATAGGTTTCACAGGCTGTGTTGTCTTGGCAAAAGAACGACAGTCAACATTGGAAAACCACGAATTCTTCTTCTTTTATGAAGAAAAGCATTTTAACTTCTGATGTGAAGATTATCCAGTAAATCCAACAAATCGAGTTTGTTTTACTTAATATAATTGTTAAAGCATTTTACTCACTTCACAGCACCTGTGCATATACATGTATATTTTTATAGAGAACACAGTAAACTATGTCAGCACTAGACACTGCACAAACAGTAAAATGACAGTAGGAATACTTTTGAAGGTTTTTATCTTTCGGCTGAATTCTTAGACAGCAGATCCTTTCATTAGGTGACCGTCACCGTCTAGAATAAATCACTCAATACTGTACCTTTTTTTCTGGTCCTCATTTACATTTTCAAGTCAGTAAAACTCCTTGTGGACTTTCTCTTGTCTTTGGATGTCCTTATACTCCCCAGTTTTGGACACAGATGCTAATGAATTAAGTCTCATCTTTCCTTTCTTCTCTTTTGCTCACAGAGTCCAGAAGTGCAGGTTCAGATGCTGGGGCTCAAGAACATGTATGGGGGGTCCTGTAGGCCCTATATGTACTGCCCCATGGGAGGATCTGAACCCCGGCAGGGGTGGATCCGGGGTGGATAGGATGTAGTCAATGCTAAACTTGATCTCTGACTCTGGTTTTCCTTGCTGGGTGGGGTTAGGGATGAGGTGGTTTTGCTGAGGTCCAGGCCTCGGCCTCTCAGGGTTTAAAGGGCAGAGGGGGGAGTCGGGTTCTGGACGACGAGCTGTGGGTATGTGCTGATTGTTGTGGCTCTCCAAAGGATGAAAGGGGGTCTCTCCTGAATCACGGAGGCTGATTTTGATGTTCCTCCTGCGCCGGCGTCGCCGAAAGTTGCCATTTTCAAACAGGTCGAGCATAGATTCACAGCCGGTGGCAAAAGTCCAGTAGTTACCCTTTCCCTTCTCATTGCCCTCTGTCCGAGGAACCTGGGGAAAGGTAAGAATAAACATGATAATGATTCAAACCTATATCATTACTATGGAAATGGAAATGTTTAATATTACTGCTCAACCAAATAAAAAGGGACATTATTACCAAGAAATATTAAAAAAGTATTAAAAAAGAATTAGTTGGTTAAAATAATGTCAAATGATCAAATGATGTCTTTTACCTTGATGAAGCAGCTGTTGAGAGACAGGTTGTGTCTGATGGAGTTCTGCCAGGCTCTCTGGTTTGATCTGTAGTAAGGAAATCTCTTCATGATGAACTCGTAGATGCCCGACAGAGTGACCCGCTGCTCGGGGCTCTGCTGGATAGCCATGGCTATCAGTGCGATGTAGCTGACACAAGTAGAAATAGGACATCTGAGTGTTTTCTTAACAGTCTCTTTAGCCACTGTTCACTCTTTTCTCCCTTGTTGCAAACCATGATTATATATTGTCAATTCCAAATCATTTCAAAACATTTTTTTTAAAACCCATCATGGTGAAAAGCACTGACGTTGTCACACTTCTTTGCCACAAGCATGCATTTGATGAAGTGGGCCGAATCTGACAGTATCTCTTATTACACATTTTCCTGCTGTTACGTAGAGTCTCCCGAAAAAATCAGCAACTGAAATGAAATGAAATTCCAACTATAGTCTGATGAAAACCTATGATATTAAAATATGTTTTGGAGCTGAGATTTTACCACAACTCGTCAGTTGTATAACAAGGTAAATTAAGGAAAGTTATAAAATATGAAGGTGAAAACACAGATCTGTAGGGTGAAAGAGTATGTAATGTATCATTTTATATATTTTAGAAATTACAAAACTACTGCAGGCTGCTGTAAAAAAGTTTGATGTAATAATATTTTTAAATGAAAGGTTTTGAAGTGAAATAACAAAATAAGAGTGAACGTTTCATTAATAATAAACCTCAGAAAAAAATGATGCTGGAAAAATTTGCCTTTTTTTTTTCTTCAAAACTGACACGATTTGGTGGAAAGAACAAAAAAAAATATAAAAAGGAATCTAAACAATTTTATTTTCACTTCTAGACACAAATTCGTAATATTTATTGACATATTAAAGTCAGGTTAATATATTTGCATTAGTAGTCAAACTGATATAAAACAGCTTTGCAAGTTAAACTAATATTAAAAAACAAGAAAACAGTTCGAAATCGTCCATACCTGTACGCGGGTCTGCACATTTTCTTCTCTTCATCAGTGCTGGAAGAAGGGTAGCCGTCTCCATCGTAGTTGAAACAGTTGAAGGGATAGTGAGAGTTATCGAACATGCCTACACTTTGAGGAGTCAGACGCGTGATCCAGACTGTTTGGCTCCTCTGACTGTCCTGGCTGAAACCCAGCAGTAACACCCTGTCCTGCTGCTCTGCTCTGCCACCATGCTCTGCTCAGCCAGCTGACACTCACTCTGAGCTCTGCTGGTGACGGCTGCCCCTCTACCCCCCCCCCCCCCCCCTCCTCCCCTCCTCGTCCCAGCTGCTCTCCAGGAACGGCTGTAGGTTTCAACACCCAGGACCACCTCTCGGGGCCCTTTGAACACTGCATAGTGGAAGGACATTCACATTTTAAGTCTAGATTTTTAAGAAATCTTATTTTATTTGCAGGGAATGTGTCCTTTCAAGCACAAGATAGCAGACTGAACTAAGAAAAGTGAACCTAGACTGTCTCATCTATGAAAATAACACATAACACAACACACTAATTTATCCTCTACTTGGAAATGCTTTAAGCATTTTCAAGTAGAGGATAAATTAGTCTTTTGTAAAGTTACATCACAAAGATTCTCTCCAAAAGAATAAAAAATATGCTTTAATGATTGCCTGCAATGTCAGTATTGTACGTCTTATTCTATTCTTCAAGCCTTAATTAATCAAAGCTACCAACCCACCTTCACTTCTAAATTTAAATTCTAGCTGTCTGGCAAACAGGAAACATTTAAATCCAGAGCCACTGGCTCTCAGTGCGTCACAACATTGCTCCAGGACGATAGCTGTTACTGTACAGTATTTCTGTTTTCAACAGTGCTTAATAACCTGGGGCTGTGCAGTCCATTGGTCTCTGCTAAGGAACGAACGTCAGCCATCTTTAGTGAGCTACCACATCCAAATACAGGTCTGCGTGAGGGTTCATCGACTGATGCAGGTGACTTTCATATATGTAGTAGAACACCACAAGGCGTCTGAACATATATAGTCCTGATTTACTACACTGGGCTGAGTCTCTGGATGGGACACTCCATAATTTACTATTTTACTAATGCAGACAGCATCACGGTAGCTCCCGAATCTCGAGCAACTTTGTCTTTAAGCAGGATTCTGGGTGGTCTGCTTGGCTCGTAGGCTGCCTTCGTGTTTTATTTTGCTTCTTTTTATAGCCTAATCTCTCTAACTGCACTTAAAAAAAGCTAACTCCAAACCAACAAACAAGATCCTTTGCATCTTTGTTTTCTTTTTCTCTGTGTTAACTCTTTGTGGTGTGTGTGTCTGTGTGTGTGTGTGTGTGTTTCCCCATTCTGGCAGACATTTAGTCAACAACGGGAAGTTTTATAGATGCTATCTATAATGCTCTATAATGGCCATAAATTGTTTCCGTGTCTATAAAACAGGGGGGTGTGTATTTTGAAGGGCTCTTAATGGGGCAATTGGAGGTCTCCCGTGAGGCGAGAGGGGCCGGGAAAACAGCCCGAGGTCTGCCTGGCCTCCGTGTGTGGCCCCACTGGTGCAGGGGGAAGCCTATGGGTGCTATATCTGTGAGACATACAGTACAAGCAATACTCCGTTTGTTTCTGATAGGGTAATGAAGCAGCTAAAAGGTCAACGCTCAACTCAGGTTTAGCTGCAGTCTCAGCTTTCATCAAAAGCTTCAGTGCATCTTGCATGAAAAGGATTCTGTTCTTATATCACTGGCCTCTGTGTCTCTCGTGATTTCTGTTCTTCTTCTCTTTACACATAACAATGCGGTTTTGAAGTACAGGTCAGATAAATCCCATGTGGGTGGGTGTAGCCACGCACAGCACCAGCACCGCAGCTACCACTGAGGACACCGAGGTCATGTCCTTTCAATTTATTTTTGCAGTGACTTTAGAGGTTGTAAAAACCTGAGGGGGGGTGTTTATATTCTAGTATTATTTATCTGAAGTCAACAGTTAATTAATATTTGTTTGAAAATCAGATTTTTACTTGTTTTTGTTTTCCAGTCACAGATTTTTGATGGGAATGGCCTCAGCAGGTCCCAGATCAAAATGTTTTTATCGTGACCTGTGCAGTGTCACTGTACCCTGTCGTCGCCAAATTCCCACACTTTGTAATTTTACTAAATGCATTTTTCTTTATGTGTAAGTAGAAGAAAATGATTAAAACTATTTTAACACAAGGCAACTTTAGTAGACAGATCCAGGGGCCTCAGATGTCTCTGTATTAGTAGCTGGTAAGACAGAGGCCCCTGCCTGTGCACAGTACATTACTGTTCCGTGCATAGTTTGTTATATTCAATTGTTTTCTACAGAGCATCATAATTCACAAGGAAAATCGTAAACAGCACCAGCACAGTTACACAGTGTGGAGGAGAAGAGGAGGTCGCCGTATCAGGTTGGTTTGAACTGCGATCTGATAAGCACCTCACTCCCATGACGAGGCTTCCTCTGGCGTCCTGTCTGCGGCTGGCCGCAGTGATTACAGCCCTTAGTTCTTCTCTGGACGCTCTGTGTCCCTCTGATGGTTGTCTCAGACGCCGCTTCCTCCATTCATAGCTCTGTCTGCCCCCATGCACAAGCGTGTGTGTGTGTGTGTGTGTGTGTGCGTGCTTGCATTTATGTAAACCAAACAAGTAGCTTTTCCGGGGGCTGTTCTGCGAGGAAAGGTTATGAAAACACGACAGTGCAGTGGGAACTGTAAACATGCATATGCACAGAGCTCGGGCTAAGGGCCATTTTCTTTTGCACTGTGCAGCCATCCTCGCTCTGAACACACACTGGGTTTACACTGGGTTACGTGGAGTGCTACAGATGTTTCAAGTCCCAGTAATCTGCTTATTTGGATTTTCAACCTTTGCTATGCAGGATAAAGTATGTGTTCGGAGGCCAATCATGCTCCCGTATGGAACTTAAAGAAGTCTGCTGTGTAAACGTAAAGCCAATGTGCATTCACTGAGAAATTAGAATGAGATAAATGAACATTTTTGTGGAAAAAATGAATTATTAATTAGGATAAATGAGTATTTGTATGTGGCAAAAATGTCTGGTGAGAGGTAATAATATTATTACCTGCTGCTCCACATGACAGGACTCCTCAGAAGCCATAGGAAGTGTCTTTCAGACATTTATATATTATTTTCTTTATTACACACCATGTTATTACTGTATTACACAGAATTTCTTAATACTGTAGTTTTACTGTTTTTTCGCTAATGATTAAATACATGACCGTCTCTGTGACCGTGTATGTGTCTCTTATATTGAATAATCTGGTGGCTTTGTAACACTCAATCAAATCAAATAATACTTTTTACTCCTAGTCCAAATCCTACTACAAGTTCATCACTTTTTGAAGAGTAAGCTGCGCCAATAAAAAACACAATGGATCAATAAATGATGTATTATTATAGATGAACCACCTTAAACATGAAACAAGGCTACTTGATTTATATTTTTTACCAAACACCTGCTGACTGGAGGCTTCTAATCTATATTTATCTTCCATGTTAGATTAACATTAAAATACAAACATATCTACAGTATGTTCTTTTACTATTATGAAGAAAACACAACGACGCTGTCGCATTCTGCTCATTTTGTTTTATTGCACTTTTACCATGATGCAAAGAAATGAAAAATTAATTCCACTGAAACAATGAGCTGAATAAGAAAAGAAGAAGCAGTTTCACTTCAAGAACACGTTGGCTACAGGTTCTCCATGGATCCACCCATACGTCCATACACACTGTAGTGACCTGACACAGGACTGTGGAAACTTAGACCAGAACAGATGGAGTCAGCACACACATATACAGTATGTAGACCTCTGTGTCTTATATATAGCTCATACCCGGAAGAAGTCGAAACCTTTCCGCCATGAAAGCAGACATTCAAGTATTTCTATCATTGCACAGGCACTAGATTTTTCCTACTGTATATATTAACTTTCAGCCAGCGGCTGAATCGTTGACACCGACAGTTTCGGCTGTTGGTGATACAATATATACATCCTGAAAAATAATCTCTCCACAACAGCAACATCTGGACATCAAATATATAACAAAGAAACAATAATATAAAACTATTAGTGTCACATTTGGCTTTTGGTACCATAAAATCTCACCTCATACCTGTTCAAGGAAATAAAACAGAGACAGTAGTTGGATTAAATGTTGTAAACACAGGCGCAGACTTGCTCGAACTCAGTGGAACCGATCCTTACAGTGGCTATAAGCCAATTTAAAAGCAGGCATGATATTTGGAATGGGGTGAAGTGTGGAGAGGGTTCATTTTACTGAAAGTCAGGGTCCTGGCAGCTACTTTTACACATGCTCAGTTTGCCCCCTTTTGGACAAATGTAGAAATACACTTCTGTGATGTGTGTCTTTCTTTTTAAAAGAAAAGTGATGACGTGTTACTGATTAGCATTGATCTCAAACAATAAATATGACTTTTAATAAATACTTTCTCAAGGACATTTATGGGAAAAATAAAATTATGGACAAATCCGGGAGTAAACCTGCACTCCAATCAAATATTTCCATCTAGAATCCTGATGATCGAAGCTGAAACAGATCAGCGGATATGAAACAAACATAAAGACACTATGCAATAAAACATTTTGCAGCAAAACCCGAAATATCATCTTGATAATTAAGACAAGAAGTTTTATCGCTCACATCCTCCTCCGCCGTGAATGGTCAATCCAAACACTTTTAATACCAATGATACGTAGAAACACATAGTTGAGTTTAAGAAGAGAGGGGGGAGGGGGGGGGGGGATGCTTTACAAGTCCCTCAGAATTCACTGAATTCAAAAGAGGGTCCTGAACGAGACAGAGAGAAGGCGTCTCTTGTAAGACTTTCATGGTTTGGTAGTGCTGCGGTGGGTCGGTGGGTCGTTTGGGTCAGCTGTGGCGATACTATCCTACACTAGAATCAGGGTTGGATATTTTAAGGAGTCTAGGTGATGAGGGGTGGTTCAGTTCTGTCCTGCCCCCAAGTCCAGAAGTCTTCAGCGTTACCTGCGTATTGAGCATCAGTACGGGTAAAATCATTGCACTGTTCGTCAAAGTCCAGTCCTTTCCAGCAGGCTTCCACTTCCAGACAGCTTATATTTACCTCAAGCAGGTGGGCTTCAATGTCGGCAACAGTGAAGCCCTCATAGAGATTCAGTTTTAAGAGTAAGACTGGATCTGGTCAGTCCAGTGTCCTGTCTCCACGGATTCAGTCTTATCCAGCTGCCAGTGCGCCCAGACAGCTACCTCCGTTGTGGGCTAGTGTGCGTGTGGTCTGTCCCTTGGTCCCCCTGGAGGTCGTCCTCCACTACGTAAGTGTAGCCCTCTTTTTCAATGCATTCTGACAGCACATTCAGCACCTGGGGACAATAAAATACCACCAGACAAGAGGTTTGACGAGATGTTATTTCTTGTGATCAGTTTGTGCAAAACACTTTGTTTTATTTAGAGGTGCTGGTAGATTGATTTGGTTTTTTCTTTGCTGTTGACTGTATTTTTTTTTTGATTAATTATTCACTTGTTCTGGTCTTTAAAGTATCAGCTACAGTAAGAGCTTGTTTTGTGCAACTTCCACTGTAAAATACATTAAAATACATTGCATTTGCTGTCGCCAAGGACTAAAAAGATCAACAAGTGCTTACAACTGAGTGAAAAGCTGTGAATTGCTGGCACGTTTCCTTTAAAAATACAAAAAATAAACATAGCTAAAACAAATATGAAGCACTGACCTGGCGTAGTCGTCGGTCCATGGCTTTCAGGTGCGGCTGGATGAGGATGGGACTGAGGCGGTCCCTCACCAGGGATTCTGCCATCAGCGTGGACAGCTTGTATTCTTCCTTAGCCAGCAGCTGCAGACGCAAGTGGGTCGACTTCCTTACCCTGCAGAAAGAGAGCAGCAGGGGAGAGGAGCCAGTGTTACACTCACATCAAGCTTCAATGCAGTAAAAACACAGAAGAGGACTTTACTGTACCTGCAGCACTGGGTCAGTGGCACCAGAATGGACATCTCATCATGGGAGTGCTTCCCAAAGCTAGAATGAAAAGCATACAGCATATTGTAGTGAATGTGTTGACTGTATTTTTTATTTTTGCACATTTGTTTTGGTGTTAATGCAGATGTTAAAATATACTTAAGTTGAACTGATGAAGTATGAAAGTTGTCTGAATGACTAATGAGATGCTCAGCTGTGTCTTACCCTCTGCCATTATCCAGATGGATGATGAAGGTCTCGTTTCCAAACTTTTCAAACGTCTCATAGTGGTGGCGATCCATGTTTCCTGTGTTGGAATGGATGTAAACAAATCAGACAAAGACTGAAACGCCATGTTAAAAAGCAAATAGGTAAATGTTTGCATAGTGCAACGTGATGCAGGTAATAAAACAGTGGAATCACGTCAGCTCACCCATGAGGAAATCAAAGACGGTCATGTCCATGATGTCCAGCAGTCGTGTCCCACTGTCGTAAGGTGGAGTCTGTTTGACCTCCTCGCAGTAGTCTGGGTCCACCTCCCATCTGAAGAGTTTAACAATATGAATCTTCTCTTTGACAATGTTACAAAATCCTTTAGAAGCTAAACTTTGGATTGCCACTTGTAAGTGACAGTGAGTATAATGAATACGCTCTGATAGCTGGAGGACTCCGCTCTACAGTGAAAGAGTGATCTCTTACTCTGCCTTCTTGCGTTTGTGGTAGGAGCGTCTCCACGGGTTCCTCCAGGTCTTGCGTTTGGCCAGGGCCAAATCTGGGAGGAAGGCAGCCAGGGATCCTTCTATCTGGTCTGGTTTACCGCACAGAGCATGCTCTGTAGAGCAGTAATATGAGCACTCTCCGTAGAAACAAACGTTGTTGGCTGAGAATTGCAAATAAATATGAGTAATTATTAATGACAGCAAAGTTATAGTTTATACATATTCAGGAAAACTACTTAGTGGTAAAATAGACGACACCCTCTGTCCAGTTTTTAGAATTAATAAAGTATCCGGGGACATTCGCTTGTATTGAGGGCATTTATCATAGTTGTCACTGATCAATGGACTGAATAATTATAGTTATAATTAGTTAGTAATAATTAAGTACATAACAGAAACTGGTGCTTGGTTAAAGTTTGATTCTTCGCGATGTGTCTATGAATCCAACTGGTCCAACCTGGTGAAATGAAGAAGGTCCTCCAGAGCTTTTTGTCTCGCGTGACGTCTCGGATCTCTTTTGTCATGTTGACCAGTCTGCCGGCCACAGGAGGGACACGACGGAAGTCCAAGATCCTACAGGACAAACATACACACATGTAGGGTTACATACTGCTCTCAGAATAGAGCAGAGGATTTCAGACCGTGAGGTAGTCACATGAGGCAGAGGCACCACTTGACAGCTATTGTGCTCTGGACACAAATGGAAGTTTGTTGTAGTTCGACCTAGTTGCAGGTGTACCACACACAGCATTAGGTACTTTAACCTGAGTGATGCAGTTTGCATGAAAAAACACTCAATAGTCAAAATTGAACCCACGCAGACATGACACATATTTTTAAATCTAATGTGACTATTTGATTACAAATAAGCCATCAAATGTTTTCTGACTCTAGTAGCAGGTTTTGAAAAAATCTTAAATAAATGAATGAATGGGGAAATAAATACATCCACCTGAACAAAACACTACTCATGTGATCAAATCTCACCGCCAATAGGGGGCACTGTGGTATAATTGATGGCCTGAGTTGTTATCCCACAAGGTGGTAAACCTGCAAGTGGTTTTTATGTGGCTGTGATTCTCTACAAAACCCATTTTGACCAAACTCTCTCACACACAGCCAGACGCACACGCACACACACACACACACACACACACGATGACCTGATATCCTTTTGCGATATCCTTGGAAATGTAATCTGAGATTGTCAGATATGCTGAGAACCTTGTGACGCCTGCCTTGTGACAATTTGCATCATTTGACTGGAATCTAACAGTGTCTTTGTCTATGCATTGAGGATGAGGAGAGAAAGGTTTAATAAAGCTGTTTACTGGGAGGATGTGCGGCTCTGCTCCTGTGTGCGTGCCACATGTCCATTTCATGCATGTGTAGGCCCCTGTAGTTAATACGAAGCAGCTACAAAATCCGCACGGGCGCTTTAAAAATTGATACCCATGACGACACCTAAAAGCCAAGGCCTGAGGGCAGACAGACACCCAAGGGAAGTGAGATATTGAAGATAGAGGCGAGGGAATGAGAAAAGAGATATTGAGAACACGGCAAAAGTCTCAACATCTCTTCGTGTCAAGTAGCGGGACGGATGCACAGAAGGAGGGACCGTACAGCAACGCTTGGCCTGCTGCGATGCTAAAGGAAATAGTTAGGGCTGTCTTCAATTTCCCTCATCACTTGCACTTTGCCTTTCATCTTTGTCAGCCTCTTCTCATGGTGGACACTTGAAACACGCTTTATATTCAAGGTTTTTGTGGCAGAAAACAACGGCGGGAATCATCATTTAACATATTCACAGTCAAAACATGCGTACGCCGTTGGATTTGGAGTCGTATGGTGGAATATTTTTTGAGGTCACAGTGGGCCTTGTCTTCATATCTGCTGACAGCCTAATGCGGCGACACCGAGTGCACTTTCCATTTCAATCCAATCATATAATTAATGGGGCTTTAAGCTGTGCAGCCTATATGAGAAATAATGTTTTTTAGGTGTGAGTATGTGTGCACACGTCAGTGCAAGCGCTGCTTTACTAGAGCTTGTGTGTATCTGTGGGCCCCTTGGGAGGCAGTGTAGCCTAAGCCTCTGCACCAGCACCAGCAGCAGCAGCAGCAGCAGCAGCTCTGTAGCCAGACTCTAATTTAGAACAGACAAAATAAGGAAAGAAACATACAGCGCTGCTTTTGGCAAACCCTGCCTGGCTTATATTTAGAATGGGCACAGGGCCTTTCATGCCTTTGGTTTCCTCCTCTACCCCTTAACCCACACATATGCTAGGAGTGTGTGAGTGTTTTCGTGTGTGTGTGTGTGTGCGTACGGAGGAGGACCAGATGTGCAGCAGACTGGTGTAGAAAGCTGCTGCTAATGCAATTGCTGCTGAACTGTGTCACTGCGCCTGAAGGAAAAGCAGATTCAACATCGCTACCCTCTGTGGCCCCATTGTGCATGTGCACATATGTGAGTGGACGTGTGTGTGTGTGTGTGTGTGTGTGTGTGCATCAGTATCATCTTGTGTCACCAGCATTGACATTACTGCACAGTCCCTTTGTTCTTAATAATGCACGGCTACAGTGACGTCAGCTTGACTTTAATAGCAGCTTCGCCACTAAATCTCATTGCTTTCTCTGGTCGATCACAGACCCTCATGAGGTTTTCTCTTTTCATTAAAGTCTCTCCAGCAGGCAGGCGGGCAGGCCAGCCATAAAGTATTAGCCTTGTAAAGGCAGTGAAGTCAGAGAGCGTGGTGGTTAGCTAAGCAAGGAGGCTGCAGTCATTGTTCAGTCAGATGCTTAGCTGCGGGAGGGCGGCATTCGCTCTCTATGACTCATGGCCTCTCGGAGCTCACAGCCTGAACTGTACGGAGTTGGCTCGCACCACTCGCTGTGTTTGAAAAAAAAAAAAGTGTGTCTGAGGGACAGCGACGGCGAATAGGAGAATCAGATGTACAAATAAGCACACAGAAAGTGTGTGTGTGGGGGGGGGAGTGGGGCGCATGGAAAGTGTAAAAGAAATGTGCACGCCTGCAGTCAGTCAGCATTAAGACACACACGCTGTGCTTAGAGGGACCTTACGAATGCAAATCTTAAGGTTTTACTGTAAAACAGTGGTGTGCCCAGTTGGGGCCCCTTCAGGTGAGATTTGTCTTCCTCTAATAATGATGATGAGTTGGCACAAAAAGAGGAACATTAGGGAGGAAGCAGATCAAGAGCATCTGCTATTTAACTGAGAATGAAAAAGCAGTTTTACTTGTTCACACTTATATTATTAAGCTTCTCAACTGGTTGACAAAAAATTAGAAAGGCATCTTTAACTGTTGGCGACTCGCACTGACACAAGTCTAGTCTGATCACCTGGACTGTGTGGCCAATCAGAAGGACTGTGTGACAATGTGAAGTCCCAAACACAATACACCACACGCACACACACCAAAGCCCCAGAGCATTGGTGTTCACCTACCTGTCCAGATGAAAGGCAGCAATCTCCGCGTTGTGCCTTTCAAAGTCAGAGAAATAGAAGAAGTCCGGAGGGGTCTCCTGCTCTCGAGTCTGCCTGCAGGGGCACAAAGAACAAGGCTTGTCAGCAATATGCAAAAGGCTCAGTGTTAACTTTACAACACCAACAGTTCTTTCCATTATTAATTAATTACTGATTGCCAGTTCCTATGTTAAAGAACTTTTGGGCGAAGGATAAAGAAGGCGTCCATCACAGCATCCCAAAACCTCAACTAATTTCACCATAAACTACTTCAAAGTGAGGTGTCTGGATTCACAGAACAGTGTTTGTGACTCTAAACATCAGGTTTCAATAAATGTAGTGTTCACATTTCCACTGACGTCACACACCACAGCTGCTCGGTCGGTTATAGAAAACCTCAGCTTAACACCGGTGTACCTGATACTGTGAACAGCGTTTGTGAGCAATGACCAAGACGCAGTAAACTCGAGTCCTCGCCTCACAAAAGCGTCCTCATTGGAGTTACTGTGAGGGTTGTGTAGGGCTAAGAGAGCAAGGAAATTCAAGGTCAAACACTTCCTCCGTGAAGCGACCACCCGATCTGTACCTATTTCTGTCTGGCTCTGATCCTCCCCCAGAAAACTGTTTTCCACACACATTCTGCCTTAAAGCTCTTACTGGAGGGAAAAGAGGCTCTTAAAGGCTTAAAGCCCAGAGCTGATGGAACACGGGCCAGTACGGGGCCGGACAGGCAAAGTCAAAGGAGGTGGAGGTGAAAAGACTCCCTGAGAAGTGGCTCGCTATTGAAAATATGTTAATGCCTTTGTGAAATACAAGGAGGACACAGGCCTCCCATCATCCTTTTGCAGTCTTTCTACAGACATGCGGCCCGTTTTAGTTATTTTTTCCTTTTATACACGCAGCCTTTTCTTCGCTTTCTTTATTGACAACAGTAAATACTTTCCAGGAAGGCAGCTGAGTGTAATGATTTGGACTGCAGCCTCTGCCATTTCTTGCTTCAGCTACTTGAGGGAGGATGAGAAGAATGGAAACTAACTTGGCAACTTCTCTTTCTCTCTATTCCCTCCGGATGCCTCTCTCTCTCTCTCTCTTTTTCTCTCTCTCTCTCTCTCTCTCTCTCTGTTTATTTCGCTAAAAATCCTCCATCTCACCTCCTCTGCTTCTCCTTCTTCCCTCACGCAGAACTGTTTTCTCTGCCTTTTTTCTCTGCATCCGTGGCTTAATACTTCATATCTGTCTGCCTCACCCTTCTCGTCTCTCTCTCTCTCTCTCTCTCTCTCTCGCTCCGTTCCATCCTTCACTCCCTTCCTCAGCTGGCTGCCTGATTGTAACTCCACAGCTGTGTGGCTGACATATGCACCAATCATTAACCAACCCAACATGGAGTCCAGAAACACACTCATCTACTAAAAATTCCTCCGTTTTCTTCCCTCTTTATCGTTCTTGTTCTGTCTTTCTCTAATCTTTCTCCGTCCTCTATCTCTCTACAGGCCTTTTGACAGATATCTGCATGTCGGAGGACCGAGTTTGACCATAGTAAGCAGAAAAGTGTAAGGATAAGATCGTTTAAATGAATATAGCTTTGAATGTCGTCATTTTCACTGTACAGTCATATGATGATCATCAATATATTACATATGCACTGTGTCACCTATTCCTTTCCTTCACTTCACATTTCCCCATCTCCCCATCTCCGCCCTCTCTCCCCTCGCCTCTCCCCATGCTCATCCCTCACTCCCGAGCAGCCGCCGAGGCTCTGCCAGTAAAGGCCGAGCGCTGCCTGTCGAGTGTATCGCTCTCTCTTCTGGATTGCCTCGCTTCAGGGACACAGCTCTCACTCTACATCAAGAAAAAGATTCGACTGACTTTGAAAGCAGAGAGCGTCGTCCATTTACACCAAGGCTGTTCAGGCCGTTCAGCCCAGTATATGAGGTGACTACAGCTGTTTTATCGATGGGGACAGTTGTGCAAAGTCAGGTTCGGAAGTTATTTCCTGCCAAATGTCAGGAAAATTAGTCGCAGGTAAATAAATCAGTGGTGTCTGAAGATAAAATACAAAGCAGAGGCTTTTGACATGAAGTGAATTGATGGATTAAAGCTAAAATTCAGTGATATGATTTATTTGAAAAGTGTCTTTTTAAAAGGTCACAGTGACATCCAGGTGACAATTCCTTCAGAATGGCAATTTTAGAGAGCTGGTTTTACATTTTGGGAAATATACATTCTATAGCTGGTTAATTTAGCTTAGCATAAAGCAGAAAGAAACAGTGGGAAACTGTCTAGCTCTTTGCAAAGGTAACAAAACCTGCCTGCCAACATCTCCAGAACTCATGAATAAACATCCTATATCTTGTTTGTGAAACTGCACAGAAATAGAAGTGTGAAAAGACAAGAGCGAGGAGAATGTATTTTTAAGCCGAGTCTTTTGGCCCAAAACGTTCCACTTACTGCAAGAAAAAAAACACTGATGTAGTGCCAATTTAGTCAAATTGGTCAAGAAAGGTTTTTGTTCAACATACTCTGACATCCCATATTTACTGGAACACAATAAAAAGCATAACTATTGCTTTCTGAAAACATGTTAGTGGCACTGGTAACATACTAATACATCTTTCTTAGTAAGCACTGAGTGTTTCAGGAATTCATATTAAATTAATATGCAAATTAGAAATTAGAAAAACTTTGTTTTTTTGCAAGTCTGGTTTTAGAGGGGGTCATTTGTCAGACTATTTATTCACTGAGTGCGGGAACATCTTAGCATCTCCTTAAGGCTGCCAGTGAAGTCTGAGTCTTGCAGGTAGGCCGGTTTTGTTGCCCTTAAACAGAGACATGCTAAGTATCAATATAATACATATTCTCATTTCCCTTTCAATTGGTGTTCATCTTCATGATTGCAAGTAAATCAGAAAAAAATGTCTCAAAAAAAGTTTTTTATGACAATGGCGTAGCGTTTAAAAGGTCAACTCAAAATTGTAACACCCTGTCCATCAGAGAAAATGACTACAGACAATCCAGTCTGATGCTGGAGTATGACTTTCCAGCATTTCATGACCCTGCTGACTGTAGTCATGGTGATTTCGTGGAGGTTAAGCATGAGCAAACACCGTAGTACAATGATTCATGGTCATTCAGCCTTAAAGAAATCCACAAGCATACTTCACACAGTCCTACTACATTGCTGTCTCTATAGGGGGAAGATACTACAGCACAGCTCAATGAGATGTGCTAGGTGCACATGTTTGCTATCACCGCCTTTCTATTAGAAAGTGGCCGATTCCATGAGCGAACAGTATGTGACTACAAGCATAAGGTTTAATTTCTCTGCCTGTAGCCCAGCATTAAGATGTGGCTGCACTGATGCGCCCCTCTCACTGAATGCCAGCCAGGATGCAGGAAGGCTGGATAATTACTGTGATCCACATCCAATTCAAATGTCAATAAAGTTATTTAGAGCATGGCATGACCTCCCTCGCTCTGACCGGGGACAGAGGACAAAAAAACGGGAAAAGAGAGGAAGAAAGAAAGAAAGAAAGAAAAGGATCAATGTGACGAAGGTCCCGCAGTTAAATAGGGAGAATAACAACAGACAGTGGAGAGGACAAACTCCAGTAAATGTCTCTCAGTCCTCTTTAAACTAACAAATATGCAGCTGTTTGACATTACATAACATTATGTTTGAATCTTTGAACAGTGGCACCTGTGTTCAGGCAAATCTGAGCGTGTTCTGTTCAGGATGGGGCCATTAGGGGAAGTTGCACTGTCAACGTAACGCAGCGAAAACATACATAAATGCATGACCACATAATAAAGTCTATAAATGTTTGAGTACACAGTATGCACTCAGCTGAGAGAAAACAGCGCAGGGTAGAGATGGTGGTTGTTCAAGAGCTACTCGTCCCTTTCAGTTTGGACTGCTGGGTTGAGTTTAACCTTTAAAATATTTACAAATCCTCAGCAGATTTATGCTGAATGATTAGTAGATACTGTATCTTGCAACAAGCTGCCAGAAGAAGCATAGTTTTTTTTTTTTTTCCGTCAAAGCAAGGCATAGTGGAACTGCCAAATGCTGTTCTGTAAGGACAGAAGGAGGAGTACAGCTATTAAGTAGGATTTAAGTTGGATTTGGTGGCACCCCAACAGCCGTCTGTCTGCTGCGACATTATATCCTTTATCATCGCCAGCAGGTGACACATACTGAGCTGAGCATGCCCAGTATGACCCTGGCCCCGCTGTAAACACATAGTTTACACTGGGTGGCCAGACAGTTTCTTGGCTCCGCTGTCTGCTCCGAGGGGCCCTAGCAGCCAGAGGGGTCAGCAGAGGTCTAGAGCAGCAAACACACAGCGGTGCGAGAATATAAAGCGGAATGAGAGCCGGCTGCATCTGGAAAATCCACCCCTGCGCGCGCACAGGACGTAGCTGACCTGCGCAACACCAGCAGGAGAGAAAGAGGAAAAATAAGGAAGAGGCATTTCCTTTTGCCTGTTATTGACATCAAGTTATGATCATCACATTTATTGTATTTGTTCATATCGTAGGATCATCGGTGGGTGCTGTATCTCTCCTGGTTTACAGTAACACAACAACATAGACATATATTGTTTGTCTTACAATTTGTTAATACAATATTTAACAAAAACAACAAATAAATGTTTACAAAATGATCCTTCACTGCCTTATGTTGCCTAAGATACAAGAATTCAGTTGAGCTTATTCGGATGTTCACCAAACAAATCCATGTTTCCCTTTTTAGTTTTAAAGACAGCAGTGTTGCATCCCAGTGGCTACAAGTCATTCATTATGAAGAATCCAAAAGTTGTGACAGCTTATATTTATGCACAAAGCCTTTCGCTCTGAATTTCTTGCACACAAATGAATGTACAGTGGGCTTAATTTTCTCCTGCTTTTCATCTCTGCATTGTCAAACCTGCTCCCTTTTGAATAATCACTGCTCATGCTCCCGCACTCCTTACTCCACTATTCATCCGAAACTCGGCTGAATTATGGAAATTCAACATCAACAAAATGTTGTTTCTTTTTGACTTTACAACGAGAGTAGTGCATTATAACTAATGCCAAGTGCCATGGTGCCACTGTGCATCTGGGCATAGCAGAGAGATTGTTTTATCTAGTTTCAAAGTCAAACTGTCAATCGATCACCATAAGCCTATAGCTATGGTCGCAGGGCACAGCATAGAGGGGAAGCAGAGCGGAGGAGTCAAAAAATATGCTGTAAAATATAAAAGGACAAGGGCATCTTCCAGCCCCAGTGGGTACCCACCAAAGGGCTGACTCCACACGCTTGTCACACATCATCCGTCAAACCCACAGGCACAGCAAAGTGCGTGCACGCTCACGCACAACTTATGTACGCACACATCTATCCGCCATACACGAACCCATAGAATCACACTGTACCGCAACCTGCACACACACACACACACACACACACACACACACACATACAAAAGAGGTTGTTGAGCTTCGAGCAGGCAGGTCAGCTTTAAATGCATGAGAGGGTACGATAGCGAATCCCAGCTATGGGTCAAAAAACGGCGAAAAAATAAAAGCCACCATGACCACCAGTGGGAGCGTGGAGATGAGAGGAGGCGGCACGTTGTTTTATCTCAAGCATAACGCACAAGGCCTGACCTTTTGAGCAATGACATTTGATAAATTGAGGAAAAAAGTATTTTACAAGCGTATGAGACAGGCGTACCTGTGCGTTTGCATGTGACGATTTGCGTTTCTGTTTCCTCGGGTTTGATGCTTTAACCCTCCACTGTAATATTATGTCTGTGACGAGGATTTGTGCACAAATGGGAAGGTGTGACAGGTTATTCTGCATGAGTAAGTGCTTTGTAGGTGGTACACGGGGATGACATTTAGTGTCTGTACGTTAAAAAAACATACAGAGATAGAAATTAGTTAAAGAATAATGGACTTAGGAAAGAAAAGATAAAAGGAAGAATGAAAAAACAGTCAAACTGTAAAGTGTGTCCAGGCGAAATGAGTCAGGTAGTGAAAACTTGATTTGAGGATTTTTAACTAGCCCGCCACAGACACCAAAGAGGCCTATAAATAACCTTCACGCCGTAATACAGGTGTGCGTCTTGTGTTATGTTTGTTGCAGTTTTTAAGTGCGATGGCTGTCACAGCTCCCCGGGCCCTGCAACGCTCTTCCTCCTCCTCCTCCTCCTCCTCCTCCTCCTCCTCCTCCTCTTCCCTAACCCCTTCAGATCCTGGGCCTGACATACAGAGAGACAGCTGTTTCCTTCCAGCAAAGCCCTCGCTCCCTCACTTTCTTTGTCTCTCTATCTTTGACACAGTCACACATAGAGGCAGGCACATTCACACATACACACACATACACACACACACACACACACACACACACACACATCTGGGGAGAGACAGATTAGGATAGACACAGGAGAGAGTCACAGATAGGCATATATAGGCTGCACTGAAAAAGAGACACACTGGCAAGTGAAGTATAGCGTACTGACAACTAGACTAACACACACAGACACACATGCACACACACACACACACACACACACATGCACACACACCCAGTAAACGCCTATGTGGTAATAAGCTGTTCTGTGAAAAACAGCTATGCATTCATGCTACATGAGGCCACTGGTGAGTAAACTTAATCACGATTCACATGAATCACAATTTGTAAAAAGACTAAACATAACGTCAATACAATGAATTATGCAACCCAGATGCATTTTTTAAAAAAGAAACCATCCTGTTTTAACTTTAGCCTCGGTGCCCTCAGGGCTGACACCATGCAAATGCAGCCATCCTGAATAAATAGCCAACGCCTTCAGAACACAACAGACTCACTTTTTTTTTTTTTTCTATCTGGAGCCACTTCAAAGAGGCCTGTGCTTCAGCAAAGAACAGTCCTAAATGAAAATCACTGAGCAAAACACAGCTATTAGAGGTTTAGCGTGTGGCAAGACACCATGAAGAGTGCTAACTGTGAGAGGAGGAGGAGGAGGAGGAGGAGGAGGAGGAGAGGGAGGGAGGGAGGTGCTGGAAGAAGGATGTTCAAGTAGATTGTTATTGAGAGGCTTTTTAGATGACGGCAAGAGACAAGGGACAGAAAGGTCAAATGTGTGCGCTATTAGTTTAAGTCTGCAGGGGTTTCCATTGTCATTCTCTTTGCATTAAAGGCACAAGCGTGTAAGCACACACACACACACACACACACACACACACACACACACTCAGACGCAGTGTACACAGTCATTTCCCAACAGCCATTGTGCTCCTCCTCATCCTCTCCTGCTGCCTGAGCCGTTGTCATGTCATCCTGTAAATATCCCGGGCAGATAAACAGGCCATAAAGATGAAGCCATCATCTCAACATAATCTGAAACAGATATACCGCCGCCGCTGACAGCCAGCGCCATCTCTTTATCTGTACACGATGCCTCCTCCTAACAGTACACATCCCGACACGGCACCACCTCTTGTCTCTGTCTTCCTCCACTGTTTCTGCAAGGGTGTCTTTACTAGAAAAAAGAAATAAAAGCATCAACCTTACTACTTGCGCCTGTCAGCTTCTCTCTCTTTTCCCACCTGGATCTCCCCTCCAGAAAAATGAGAATAATTCCAGGCCTGAAGCTTTACTGTTTCTGTGTTATATTTGTGGCTTCGCAACAAATCCCGCGAGACACGCTTCCACGAGCCGTCCCTGTAGTGGTTGGGAAATATTCCCAGGAAATATCCAATCATTTCTTATTTCATTTTTCAAAGAATTAAACCCAGCAGGAAACCAGGAAGGGCTATGAATTAATTAAATTGCCTTTGATTAAAAAAGGAGCTTGGGAACATGATTAGGCATTGCAAAGACGCCTAATTCCTTCCACCTTGAAAGTGGAGTGGCAAGGATGGACGGAGTGAGACAGCGACGGATGAATGGAAACTTCAGAATCAGGAAGGAAGGACTAGAAAAATAAGAGAAACACATGAATGTCACCCGTGCTAATAGATTATATAGTTTTCATAGAGTTCCCAGCAGGAGAAGAAATCCCATTCTCCATGCACTACACCAAGAATTACAACACGAAAGCATGATAAAAGGTGTCAAAGATTTAAACTGAACCTCTCAACACAAATGTAAACATGCACCATTGAATTCCCACAGGAGAGGGCAACTCAAGTGCTCGCTAAAGCAGAGGTGGATTACATGTTATGTGTGTCGAGTGTGGGTCGGCGGGTGTGGGCAGGGGAGATGATGAATTTTCCCCATGCAGCATAAAAGATGATTCTTAATCTGTGCCATTCATTCAGCTTTCAAATGAACGACATCAATGAAGCGGTGCCACCATCAGTCAGCTCACACACACACACACACACACACACACACACAGAGCTGCTCAGGAGGGACACATTTACGCGGGGACACAGTGGTATGGACTGTGAATGCATAGCGATCTGAACGGTGCCGTCGAGACATGAATATGAAATGATGGTCTGCAGAAACTTTGTTAGGATGTATTTCCAAACAGCACTCCACACCTCGCTGTTAATTTGTTCACATTCATGATTTAGCATGTTAGGATGATAACACCGTCTACTGTCTGGCCAACCGAGCAAACTAAGACCAAACTGAAATGAAAGTTCAACAACATTCATTCATTTCCCCGCCTACAATTTCCCAAATGTTCCCCATTGAAATGAAACTACACACAGATGCAGTAATAACTATACATGTGAGAGATTTTTACTGCTGCTGAAAGTGAAATGCAGTAAATATGGCTTTTCTCTATCTGAGGCTGAAATGCTTTGATGGGTTGAGTTAAGCCACAGTGGCGGAGAGGAAGCAGCTATGGTATTATTAGGAACCCTCACTCTCTTGATGAATGCTTGCCTTTTTTTTTGATCAGGGTTATTTATTTGCCATTAAAGCTCGCCAGCTATCAATCTGTGGTCTCGGCTCTGCCCGTTTAGCTTTTACTCAAGCAGTGAGATTATACTGTATCTGCTGCCCGCGCCTCTGATCATTGTTAGATTCAGTTAAAGTCTGACCGGCTGCTACGACACACGCGCTTGTCATATTCTTTTCAAGTAAATTAAGCGTATTAAATAGCAGCGATACACAGTAAACAACTGCGGTTTTAGTTGGACGGTGAGTGCGTCATCACATTCAATTATCCATATCTGTAATTGCTGCGTATTTGACTTCATTGGAAGTGCTTCAAGTGCCAGTTTATAAAAATAGCCTCCATTCAAAATGAGAATCTCCACTGGATGATTAGGGGGACAGGCTCGGCTAAGACTGATTGCCGTGGCCTTTCCAGAGCTATTCTGGCTCTGCTGAGTTTGTGCCTTCCACTCAACATTGATCTATCGACCCACAGTCCAGTAAAACCTTGCTTAGACCAAAAGGTGAATCTCATTTCTAAACACACACACGCACACACACAAAAACAATCCAGCTGCACACACGGGCACAATCAACCTCGTGCATGCACACACCAACACACGCACACGCGGTCTAACAAGCATGTTGATTTTTGAGGACAAGATTGATGCGGCCTCTCTGAATTCTCCTTGCGTCAACAACAGCAAGTCAGTCCCGCTCTCCAGCCGGTGTCATTGTGTGTGTGTGTGTGTGTGTGTGTGTGTGGTTGTGCGCCATTGAACAGCCTTTGTAGGTTTTTGCAACAGCATTGCAATCACCTCACAGTAATTGGAATTGAGCAGCTCATCCCTGTAAGTGTGCGGTGTGATAGGTAGGAGAACGACTGCTGTTGTCTGCTGTAATGAGACGCAAGGTTGACGCCTCGGGGTTAAAGGTCAGCCGAGAAAGGCATCACCATATTCAAGAAAGTGATATTGCAAGTCTCAGCTTTTATAATTAGAGTTAAAATGCCCCAATCTTATTCGATTTGATACTTGATTTATTTTATGAAAATGCATTTTAAAATAATTATAATAAATTACAGTCATGACTGTAATTCTACTGTTATCCTAACAGGTGAGGAATGACTCTCCTAACTTTCCAGTGTTGTTTAAAGCCATCCTGACTGTGTGTAAGTGACCTTTTCTGCTCAACACTCAACTGCAATTTTCCCCCCATCGACTGGAAGCTCCCTCACCTACACTACGCTTTCCTCTCCAGTGTGCAGCAACAAACGCTTATGGCCCCGGCCTCCGTGCACTGTAAATACTACACAGAGCTGCTCCTTAACAGCTCCGTCATGGCTGTTCTTTCACTCACTTAATGCTTGTGTTTCAACATCTCTTTTTCTCTCTCTCTTATCTCCCTCAGGCAGTCGGCTGTTCAGAGGGAAACTTGCTTTTGTAACAGTATCTGCAGAGCATGAGAATCACATCCTCACTGCATGCTTATGGTCAGGTGACATTACTTATATGACATGACGTGTGCTGAGCCTGATTTGATTACATGTAGCTAATCAGCAATAAAGATGCAAATAGACATCTAAATAGTCTTCAGTTAGCTGATTATTATAAAATGCCAGCATTCTTTACATTTCAGCTATCAGCTTCACACGTTCTCATAAAAGATAACCCTGCTGCCTCGAGCTGCCTGTAAAATGTAATATCTTAGGCGACATCTAACTGATGTAGCTTGTATTCTGACATTTAAAAACATTACAACCACTAGACCAGTGTAATAAAAAGGCAACATTTTTTATTAACTTTCATAAACAGAGACATGTAAAAATAATTGCTTAGTTTAAATCATGTGTCCCTGCATTAATCAGACAGCTATCTCTTGTTATACTGTATATCACATGTATTTTATATATACTCCATATTTCTTATGGAGAAAAATTTAATATGATGATGACACATCTTGAACTCTGATGTTTACATAAATTACTCCAATCAAATGTAACTGGCAACAACTTCCCAACCCTGCCATGTAAAATAACATTTGACTGTTGGCTTGTGTGGATAGTAGGTAGCGATAGGGCGAGATCATTGTGATTTTACTGATAGTTAATTATATTAATCAATAAATAGGTCACTCAGTATTTCATAAATTAATATTTTAATGATATGACCTATTTGCCTGATTAGCTACTTTGGTAAAAAGCTGTATGCTAAAACTATTAGTAGATGAATGTGTTTCTCAAACAGCAGCGAATCATCAGCTGTTTTAATAACTGGTGAAGTAAATGAAGGGATTTTTCAAGTACTGTACAACCAGCTTCTTAAACATGAGATCACGCTGCCTTCCTGTGGGCTGGACTCCATTAGAACAACATTTTTTTACATAATATTTGTCATCAGGAGACTTTTCGTATGTTGCTTGAATGAACTATAAAATGGTTTAAAGCAAACACAGCAGAGAACAGGAAACTCGCTGAGACAATTATTATTAATTATCAGCTGCTCTGCTCTACTCCACTTCCGCCTTAAGCACTCAGAACACGTAGCACGTATCTATTCTCTTACTTCCCGGGCCATTTTTCTCCAACTCTGTCTCCCTCTGCGTGCACAGTCTTCATCTGCCTGTAACCAAAACAGCACAGGAGGATGCCGGGGTGTCGGCGGGCCTGATGGGACAGCGTGAGCTCTGGCGGCTTTTCATTATTCATGCCCGCCCTTCCCCTCCTCGCAGTTTCCCTTCTTCCTTCCCTCAATCCCCTCATCCAGCCTTTTGCTCTCGCAGCGTGCAATGGATTTATTAGAAGGTATTACCAAGACGGCCTGGTGTTACCGCGCTTACATCCTGATGGACACGGTGGAGGAAAGAGGCGGTGAGAGGTGAGAGCAGGAGAGGAGAGAAATGAAGAGGCGAACGCTCGGAAGGAGGAGGTGATACAGACATGGGAGAAATAAACACAAGAAGCAGCACTCGTGAGAGGAAACAGGAAAGAAGAGGAGTAGAGCGCGTTATACATTTTTTATATTGTACCTGCAACAAGATATATGATGTTTAAATGATGACGCGTGGCTTCACTGGAGCTGTGTTTTGTATTAGAATGAGTATTGTGAGCTCATGATGTTTTTCTTTATACTCAGCATGTTCTGCCTTCTCCTCTCCCTTCACAGTCTGCCGGTCCACCAAACCGTCAGTGTGTCTGTCTGTCTTCGTTTCTCTCTCTTACTGCAACAACCATTCATATGATCAGTTGCTTATTGTGCTGCATTCGTCACCGCATTGAGTCATAGGAGTGAAGGTTGGACACCCGGACTGTAAATACAAACTCACGGTTAGAACGGTTAGATAAGATGGCTTTTCAAAATCTAGGCAGAACATTACAACAAATCAGAATGCATCCATGACATAAACTGTTCATTCCAGATTATAGCTTTTCCGTCTGCTCCAGCTTAGTGGTGCAACACATGCACATATACAGTTCATATTCCCCAAGGCAGCAAAGAGGAGTCAGCGTGATTAAGCGTGTGACCGAATGTGCATATGTGCAAATGTTTGGATGTGCAATTGCATTTTCACATACCATATGTCACTGTGTCTGCTCACCTACTATGTTACACAAGTGCATCTTAGTAACACACAAACACACACACACACACAAGATGCTATACTGAGCCACTGTGGCATCAGAAAGCATACAAACCCCAGCAAAGACATGGGCCCTTCCTAAGCTCATCAAGCTCCTCTCAGAGCTGATAGACTGCAGCTTACTGTACCCACAGCAGTCACTGCTAGAGGCTACACTACTGAGAACAAAGCTCCAGCTCCATGAAACATCACACAGGCCAGCGCCATCCAAACCCCAAAAGAACCTCTTCATCGCGCCGCTCATTGTGCTGTCGACTTATCAGACTATTCCTGAATAGGACGTGCTAATAGAATTATGAGGAGGGGATGAAAGGAGGAGAGAATGGCAGCGATGCTTCTGTTGAGAGCAGATTCATTGCCAGAGCAGGCGACGGCCTGGTGGACATATGTTGTAGCCATTGTGCAGGCTCCAGTCAATAAGGCCCTGGCTGACACTAAATGAACTCCCAGGGACAGAGGAGAGCAACCAGGGGAGTCACATCCACATTTGGGATTGGGGACCAGGCAAGAGAGAAACAGATAGGCGCTGTGGACTGTGGGCAGTGCTATTTCCATTTAAGGTTTGATGCTGAGCAAGCAAGTGGAAAGCTAGAATTTAAAACACACACACACAAGCTACCAGCTGCCTTCCACACACACACACACACACACACACACACACACACACAAGTCTTTATAGTGTGAAATGTACAATTATGCGAATGAAGAGGGAGCGCATCCCCAGGAGAGAGGCCGGAGCAGGCGGAAGATCAGGAAACAGCTGGACATGGCCGATCAACACTGGTACACAGCGGAGAACGTCACACTGGGCTCAGTCAGCTCAGCATTGTGACATACAGTAATGCAGGTTAACAGTTCATAATGCACCAGGGTACTGTCTCAGATTATTAACTTAGTGCTGGAAGTTATTTATACAGATTGTATATGGCTTCCTAAATGTGCTTTTAACAAATAAAAAAATAAACAACAAAAGGATTTTACATAAGGGGCCATAAACAGTAGTTTTATGTTATCATCTTTCAGATTTTAGTCAGAAATAAAAATTCACAAATAATCCTAACAAAATGACTGCTGGCATGCAAATTAGCCCAACTCAAATGGAAAAAGTCTCTTCACAGCAGGTTAGAACATCTTTGTGGAGTCCAGCTTCCTCCCCGCAAAGTGTTCGCTCGCTGCTATTTAAAAGGCCGCTTTGTATTTTGCTCTTTTTGCTCTTTTCATTCATCTTCCCTGAGAAGATTTCCCACAAGCATCAATAATTCGGGCAAATAAGGCAAATTACAGCATCTCAATTAGGTAGGACAGAGTGTTCTCCGCTGCAGCCAAATTCTGTTGCTGATAAGATGGGTATATTTTCACACAAAAATTAAGTCCAGTGCAATTTAAAAGTCTGCCTCTTTTTAAAAGGGATATCATTTGCATTTAGATTTAGTCATTTACTCTAAATGTATTCCTTTAACTGCAATCCTCAGTAGTTTACAGCATATGTAAGTTTATATCTGTACCATATGTGCAAATATGGCCAGTATATTACTCAGGTTGACACACAAATGGCACCACTGGGCATTGACTCCAATTGTGAATGTGAAAGCGGATGATAAATAACATGTCTGCACACGTGATGAGCTTTTGGACGACAAACCGTTGCCTTTAGCGATCAGACTGGAAATTTAGTTATACTAAGATTTCAAGGCCTCTGAGCCTGTAAGCAGGCAGAGCTAATCTTATTGAATGAAATGAACCCCACTGGGCAAAGCCGATGGAAGTCATCTAATTAAAAAAAATATATACAAATGTTAATCAGCTAATATATTTACTGTCAGTGAGTTAACTGACTGGCCTGCAAAGAATGGCTTTATTATATATATATATCTACATGTATATATATATATATATACTTTGCTATTTTAGTTCACTTAGGCTAGCAAATTAGCCTTGGAGAGCTAAATTAGTTTGGCAAGAGTATGACAAAAGCTTGCATGAGCCAGTGCAGAGTCAGCAGGTTTCGTGAACCACAGTCACTACATGTCTACTTAAAGAAATCTTCATAAAGTGAGCGCACATGCACAATGCACAATGCACGCACGTTCCACTCCACCTCTGCTTCCCCCACCTTTGCAACATAACACCACGTCTTAGAGCTTGTTGCATAAGGAGCTGCCACACCCAGTGTGCCCACATCCACGTGCGCCATCACGCCGTGCAGCTCCACGGCTCGGGCAGCCGCCGTTCTGACTTCACGCGGCAGATGAGCGCTCCCGTAGCCTCCATGGTAACTCATCATTACCCAGAGTTGCACATGAGAGGGGTGTGCTGGGAGGTATGTAGGTGGGTGAATAATGCAGCACCCTGAAGCCTCTGTGTGCTCCGCAAATGGCACAGTAAGTATGGTCAGGCCACATGTAGATGCCATCAGATTGGCTCTGATTGAGGCTGAAGTCATCCGTCTTTTCGTCTTGTCTTTTCATGTTGGTTACATTAGCGACAGGAGAGTAATCAAAGCCGCCATTAATGCCTGTCCATTTCCTCTGTCCTTGTCATGCAGGCCCACGAGGCAGAAGTACACTTCCAGCGGACTGGAGAGGGGTGGGTTACAGCTAAAACCACCCGACTAATGTTTTCCTCATTTCCTGTGGCTCTGGACTTGATAGAAAAGGAAAAAAAAACACCCGCAGAGTGAAAGTAGTGATTTGTTAAGTGCTTATTTAGAGACAAGGAGGCCATCTTTTAATCACCATAAACTGACGTCACGTGTAGCGCAGCAGATCGGAGTGGTTTTTAATGTGAGGAGATAAACACAAAGGCGTGCGCGGTATGGATGATAAATCATTTCAAACGTTTTCATCATAAGTGGATGATAAATGTCCAGCACCACAGGTAAAAAAAAAATAATTTATCTTGTTTTATTGAAATGTTTCGGGTTTTTTTTTTACCTTATCTTCTGTTCTGGCAAAAAGATGTTGACAATAGGAGCTATGAGCTAGCCATGAGATTAGTTAGCTTAGCATAGCATAAACACTGGAAATGGGTGAAAACAGCTTGCATTGATTTCAATTACAAAGCTTCACAAAACCCTTCCAACACCTCTAAACTTTAAAGTTCCCTTAAAACCACAACTTGTAATTTTTTTCCATTTTGGTTTTTATCTGTTATGCTAAGCTAGGCTAAGTGCGTGCTGACTCTAGCTTGAAATTTAGGTTCCTGCTGATGCTGCTGGCAAATCATCATTTAACTCATCTATCTTTATCCGAAAATGTTTAACATTTTGTTTGTTAAGCACATCTTTTAAGTGCATCATAATAGTTTACTTTCCAGTTTCTCCGCTCAGCTTCTAGCCTTAGCGAACGTTCTTAAAAACACTTCTGTATTATGCTACAATACTGTTTCTCCTTGTTATCAAAAGGAAATTCACTAATCTGATTATGGGAGCTATAATACGTCAAGTATGTTGTAATAGTAGTAGTGTATTTAACTTATAAAATCATTAAAATGGGATGAGAGGATTTCCCTTCACCTGCACTGCCTCGCCTCATTCAGAGCGTCTGACAATGAGGACAGAGCGGAGCTGAATTAGACACGAGGAGATAAACCATTCATACATCCGTTAGCAACGTCCCATTAAACCCAGATGAAGTGGCCCACTCTGCCAGCCAGTGATTCTTCCTGTCTGCCTCCCACGTTGCCTCAGTCTCCCTCACCCTCTCTCTATTGCTTTCTATCTCTGAGTCACACAGCGCTACAAACAACCTGCGTGCTTTTTGTGGCTTTTAATCTGCGGCTGTTCACAATTTCACTTGACCGTGCCTCCACTTGTGAGATGCTTTAATGAAGGCTTGAAAATTACTCACTGTCCACCACTGAACCCGGGTTTTGACATTAAACCCATATTTCTTGTTGTGGTTCTCTGAACATTGGCTGTAAACTATGTGAGTAATTAGTACTATACCTCCCCCAAATTCCTTCATGTCTGGATTGAAATTTATTGCCAGGTCAATTAGTCTAATTACACTGTTTGCTGCCTGGTGTAGAGGGTGGTGACACGCCACTGAAACAGGAACCAACTTGTGTTTTTTTTTTGTGTCTCCACTTTTGAGTCGTGTGTTACTGCACAACCGCAGAGAAACACCGAGGTTGTGCAAAAACGTTCAGCGATGTGATTTGGCAACATGCAACATGGTGGATGACTAGCACGCCTGATTTATGACACACAAATCTCTGCGGATCCCAGTTCACACCTCAAAGCCAAAGTAATACACACATGACAAGAGCAGAGGAGTGTTTAAGGAGGTCCTCCTCTGTTGTTACTGTGGAAAACCACTGAGGGGCAGCGAGGGATACAGACTCTCAGAGGTATGAAGGCTTTCTCAGAGCACTGACTGATGAGAGAGAGAGGCCCCCCCCAAAAAAAGTGGGTTAGCACAAAGAGGAAGAGACGGTAAAAGAAGGAGAAATAATAAAAACTGAGTGGTTGAGAAGGAATTTGAATGAGCAGGACATAACTTGAGGGATTTAAGAAGACTTGTAAAAAGGAGCAAATGAGAGAGAGGAGGCATCAAGGTCTGGTGAGCTGTGAGTGACTGAAGCCAGGGCCTGTGGTGTCCTGAAATCCCAGGGTTGTGTCTGGTAAATTGGTGGGTGGTGTATATGCTGGCTGTTGATAAGCAGATAAAACACAGGGCCCAGCGCCTATAAATACGCTATAAATACACAGAGGGAAACCCTGGAGCCATGGGACTAGCATGGCAAGGGCACTGAGGGAGCACCACACTGGAGTTACTGCAGAAATATTGAGGGAAAACAAAAGCGGAGATAGAAAAGATGGATAGAGGTACCGAAATACAGTACAAGAGGGAGAGTGGAATGAGGGACAGAAATAAACGGAGAGCGCAAACCAGATGGAATGAGGAAGGTATCCAGGAGATTTAACAACAAAATATACAAGAAAACATACTTGATCAGATCTCACTAACACCGTGAGTCAGTTCTTCTGTTATGTAAGTCCTGTAAACAAAGGGGAAATGCACATCTTACTCCTCTGACCTCAGAGGAACCTCGTTGTTTTTTGTTGCACCACCATTAAAGCCTCACACACACACAGAGAGGAAGCCGAATGGACGGCATGGTTGTTAAGTTAGATACAAAAATGACCTTGTTAAGCATTTATAGGAACTGTCTGGGTGACTTTATGAGTGGGGTTTTGCAAGAGGAGGAACAATAAATGGCAGATTCAGATTTTCCAGAGGGGTGACTGTTCCGAGAGAAAGAAACTCACAGGAGCGAAGGGAAAGAAAAGCATACTGTACAGATGAACCCCTCATATCATATCAGGAGAAAGCGAGAGGACAAAGGTGGTGTAGCGAACGAGAGAGCAGTGCCCTCCTCTCACTTCCTTTTCTACCAAGACCAGAGATTGAGATGTGTGGCTGGAGGAGAAAGGAGTGATGGTGAAAAGGAGCGACGGGGAAAGAATACGCTTAGTAAAAAACAGGGTACGGCCTGAGGATGGTTACAAAAAAAGCTGAGAAAAAAAAAAAAAGATGCAGCAGAGAGAAGTATAAAGTATGATAAAACATGAGGGTAAGAAGCAAGAGATGGTGAAAGGTGCTGATTAATTAAGCTGGTAGCAGATTGTGACACTGCAAAGTAGAAGATCATATTGATAATTTATAATTCCTCACACCACCGATATTAGCAGAGAAGCACCCATATGCTCAAAACTATATTTGAAATTGTTTTTGGTTAATTAGCTCCATACCAGCCCTAAAGAAAAGCCTTTATAACGCAATGCCAGTGTAAGAGATAACAGGAAGCAAGAGATACGAGAAATCCATCAAGTTTATTCAGTCAAACAGTTCAGTTGTCTGGAGAAACACAAAGAGAGGATTCCCAAATAATGAGTATGCAGCCATGTTAGCGGTTCTGAAGGGCTTTACTTAACAGTACTAATATCAGAATGCTAACATGCTCATATTCATAACAAGCTTATGTTAAAGACGTTAAGGAGGTGTACTGTAACATGTTTAGTGTCTTTATAATGTCAACAGGTTAAAATCTAAAAGATACAGGTCCATTGAGATTGTCACTGCCACCATATAGAGCTGTGACTAAAGACTGACTTAAGAATTTAGGCATGTGAGCTCTGCATCCGGGAACCCTGCGAACGTCCAAAAAGTATCAGAGGCATGCAGTGAAATGAATCTAGTGCATTAACAAAGATGCTGTGAGGACCAAGAGCACTCTTAATGTTGATTAGCAGTAATTATGCAGTGCTCAGATCAGTCCCAACACAGTGTAAAATGAACGACTCTGCAAAAGCAATGAACAAATGGGAAATTACTGGCAGGGGTGCATTGGCCATAATGTTTATCCTCCCTCTCTCGTTGGCATAGGGTGTTTCAAGCGCAGGCGGAGATAGAAAGGAGAGGGCCGGTTAGGCCCTTTGACCCTGGTTATATGGGCTGACAGGTTATTCTGGTTTTTCTAGATTAGGCACAGTTTGTTGAATTACTGCCTCCCACTTTATTGCAACTGTACTTGATGTATGCACATTTTAATAAAGACGCAGGAACAAAGCGGTTGTGCGTAAATATGCATATTTAACATGCTGTCTTTATTTAAGTCTGTTGCACCTGCAACTGCAGCACTGCAGCATAGCAAAGTGAATATTGGCTGAGAGCTCAAAAAAAGCTATTTTTAATGTTCCCTTACATGGTATGACAGATATGAAAGCCCCTCTTTAGTCTGTCTAATAAATTATGAGTTGTGCTCTTATATTTAGAAGAGGGAGTGTTTTAGATAGTGCATGTTGCATGTTTAAGTGGTTCGCCTGCTCGAGCTGCTTGTGAACAGTAAATTAGGGGAGGACATGTGAAATTAAAGGTGAAATCCCTGCCCTGTATTAGACTCTAGGCTATGATTTTACCGCATCATTACTTTGAATGACGAGACAGCCACGCCCCGCTCTGAAATTATGTACTGGAGCTCGTGCTTGGACAAGAACAGAGACTCCAAAGCTCATATTTGAACAAGTGTTGGACAAACACCCTACATGCCCCCTCCCACCCTGTGCTGAGTTAACTGAACACACAGCACAGCGTCACAGTTGGTAAAGAAGCGCTCTCTCGCAGCACACTAATCCATGCCATTTTGCCAAGCTGCTTTCTCCTCCCCGGGCCTAACAATGCTGAAGTCACTTTTCCTCACTCTCCCCCTCTTTTTTTTTTTTTTTTTTTTTTTTGCAAACAACAACAAATCATAATCCTTTGGTGAGCCCGACCATATGGTCTTTTCTTTATCCTTTCTTTATCCACACCCCACTGACATTAATAATCTGTTGGACTGGAGAGACAGTGCAGGGTCAAAACACCCCCGACATTCAAATAATCTTAATGTCATTCTGTGTTGTCTGACTTTACAGATTCTATATTAATATATTGTGCCAAATTAGTGTATTTGTTCTTAGATTCTGAAACAGCTGCTACTTGATGTTATTATTTCAGCAGTGTGTATATCTGCGTTTATAAAACACCTATAAACTAAAAGTGAATTGTTGCACATACTTAAAATTAAAGTGAGCCAATTAAAAATACTCTGTCTGTGTTTATTATTAAGTCACTTGAGGAGAACATCCCCACTGAAACAAATTGCACGCAGTTGTCACTTACTGCTATGTTCATTTCTGAGTGGAAGCGGTGCAGTTGGAGGCTGATGGTACTGTGCACCATATCCAAAACCAAAACCATCCAGTTTCATGTGAGGCAGCAAGTCATGTTGAGACTTGGGTGTTGTGAGTTGCTTTTTAATCTGCCTATCTGAGGTTAGTTGCATCACTTGTTTTGACTATCCAACCTCCTTTTTCCCTCTGAAGAGGACATCAGTCATGAGGCTTGGGGGGCTATGCCGATATTGAACTGTAAGAGCAGAGCTCGCTACCGTAATCAAGCTCGTACAGTATGAAGCAGTGTGGAACAGATGTTTAATCCTCATCTATACCATAGTGAAGGTGCTGACACTGGTGGCTCCCACAGCCTCTTTCCCACCGTAACCTTAGTTGCCACTCGGCTGTTTGCTAATTACGTATCACACGATGCCCTCATAATGCCACGTTAGTGAACGCCTGCCTCAGAGGGACACTCTTCAGGGAGAAGAGGAAGCCTTATTAGACCAAGTGTCCATCTGCTAAAAGAGAGAGGTGGAGGATGAAGACATTAGATAACTGTAGTAGAAAAAGAAGTAGAACTCGCGAAGCTATAATTAAACCTGACAATCAGGAATGTTGGAGAGCGCCGAGTGAACATGGTATTTCACCTCCTGCTTCATTACAGTCTAATGATCCCCCTAAGGTGTTTTCCCTGACACAAACTACAGCTCATAAAAAGGATCAGTTTCTGCCGTCGGGACAGTGAGAGGAGACGGAAGGCTTTAATGGCGAGTGTAGATGAAGAAGAAAGATCACATGAGAAACCTTGACAGCCGCAGACCAGACTTCACCACACTTTAAAATACTGGATCCTTCTGTAAAACTAGAGCTGCTTTGCCTCGTGGCAGGATAACAGATACTGTGTGTTTTATATGAACCACAGAGCACTGTTTCTTCAGGCTGTCACAGCTCTCAGATCAAAAAAATAAAGACACGGAGCATTTGGTTCACTTCTTTTTTTTTTTCTTTTTTTTTTTCCGCCCCATTCAGAACATCTCTCTCTCTCTTTAGCTGCTGAATCAAAGCACATTCTCCTTCTATAATTAATGAGACTAAAAGCGCTTTTCCCTCCAGGCCCGTTTGGAGCAGTTTCATCAAATTCTGGGAGCTTCCAAAAAGTTTGTATGGCCAGAACATTCAGTCTCAAATAACAGAACAAACACAGGTGAAAGTGCTTCTTTCAAGAGAAGTGTGGAGCTGCTTCTTAGAAGTGAAAATGTTTCCACGTCAACTACAGCAAACAGCCCAGAAACACGAGGATCGAATGGTACACGAAGATGGATGTTGACGGCTGATAGCCGTCGGCCCAGCAAAACTGCAGTCAAGAGCGATGCTCGTTCCTTTGCGTGCTCGCAAACGGGTATAGACAGCACAGAAAGTAAACGAGTCCATGATTCTTGGCTAAAGTCAAAGGGACTGAAGTTAGATTTATTTAGGTTCGTGTTCCTGCCAAAATCTCTAACCTCACAAGATGACAGGTTTCCAAAGCCCTGTCCAGTGAGCTAGCACGTTATGAGTCAGTGTAACTTGTTTACAAGGCCTGGTTTGCTTGCATACGCATCTTGGGAGGAAATTAGGCATTTAGAAAAATGTAACAAAGCACAAATAGAGCCAAAAAATGAAAGGTGCATAAAGAGAAACTGAGCGTGTAAACGTGCTGGTGTTTCCACTTAAGTATGCAATGCTGAATCACAGGCACAGGACACATGACAGTGTGCTGCTCTCACTTTGTTCACTGACTCTGGGAAGACATTAAAGGCTCTTTCCCAGCCACCAAACCCCACCCCCCTCCACCGCCAACACCGTGCATCTGGTGCTCAATAAGAATGGCAACACGTAGGGCCCAGACCAGATGAATCAATATCTGCTGTGATTGTCACATCAGCTGTTGAGGTGTACAGTGTCCACACAGAGAGTAACGCCTGCCTCTGAGTGACAGCTCCTTCAAAGCAAAGAGACAAGATGACAGATGGTATCAAAGCCTGCCTTCCCACAGAAGCGCAGAACCGGACCGGGGATTTCTGAAATGTTTACGGGCGAGGAATTAAGTGTCTTTTTATTATTTCTAAGAAACAATGAATGAGTTTATCAGCGATGAACTGCAATTGTGACGGGCCAGAACCAAGGAGCCTCTGAGACTGCAGAGAAATGGCAGCATAGTACGCATTGAAAACACATGGGTGTGTGTGTGAGAGGGTGTAAGGATCTCTGGCACATACACTCCCACACACACACACACACACACAGATGGCAGAGGAATTTAGCCGAGGCTTTGATATGCAGATTGGATGCTGGCTTGTCATTTCTGCTGGCTGCAACACTGTGTTATCGTTCCTTCAGCACAACATTAGAGCTGATAACATTTACCTGAAGGGGGCAGTTGACTGATAATATCGTCAAGACATTTCTGCTCCCGGAAGGCCTGAGCGAGGGCTGCCTGGAATTTGCCGTCACAGTATCACTGCGGAGTGGTTCTCACGTTCAAAGGGGGCGCACGAGTACAAGCGCACACACACACACACACACACACGCGCGAATACACACAGATCAGCACACAAAGACAAAGAAATATGACCACTTTCTGTCTCCTAGGCAACTACAATATGAATACTGTGACAGTTTGGAGCGCCGCATGTCCAAAATCGTCAGAGGTTGCAGTGAGAGTGTGACACACACACACACGTGCACACACACACACACACACTGAGACCTCAATTGCAGCGACAGCGGCGCAGGATGAGGTAGTCGTGAGAAGAATGGATGCTGATGTTGAGTTTTTTCTCTAAGAGCAGAAGAAAAAAAAAACAGTTGATGTTAGCATGTAACAGGTCAAATGATTAACGATTATGCTAATCAATTACACTGATTAAATCGGGCGCGTGTGAAATGTATTAGCAGGGAAAACATCCCTGGCTTACTAACATCTCTTCTACATAAATCATGATTGCTGATTACTGTACATGGCAGAATGCCAGCAGTACAATAGCATTTTATTACAACGTGCTACTTGCTCATGTGCAGCTTTCCCCCCATCCCCACTGGACCATAGATTAGTTTCATAAGCTTCTGTTGCTGTGTGCTCATAGCATGTTTTTCTATAGTACAGAGGGCCACAGGTCTACACTGCCTATTGTCACTTACTATGAGCACTAGCACCATATTTATAGATTATGATCAGAGTAAGTTCACCTTTTATTTTTAATTACAGGGTGTTTCACAGCTGCATCTGCTTGGTAAATAGGTTCAGAACATTAAATTCACTTAATGCAGGAGTTATGTTTGTCCTATAAGACCGTGGATTGAGACAATATGCTTCTCATACACAATAAGGTAGCATTGGTAGTATTGAGGAGCCACGTATTTGGACTGAAACGACTAACTTGAAAAGATTCATTTTCATTTTGGGTCTTGACAGTGTAGCTGAATAGAAAACAATTCTTTATTTGAACCAGGCTATTAAATAACTACCCCGTCTAGTATTGATTATTTGTGCTGTGCTGCCTTGTACCAACATTAAAGGGAAGAAAAAAATTAGCAGGTTTAACAATCGTCAGCACATCTGTGAATCTGACCAAACCACCTTTTCTTGCAAATTACACCCATTTTCCTACCATTTTTCTGACACTGAAGTCATTTCGGCAATTCTAGCAACAATGCTCTGCTTGTTCACCCATCATCTGCTCTTCCCACCAGTTCATCAGGGGTAAATATAGGTGTATTAGCCTGGTATCAAGAACCGCTTCTGCACTCTGATGGCTTGATAGTATCACAGTGCACCAGCGGCCTGCAGTGTGTCACAGTCCCTGAGTGAAACACTGTAAGGGGGTCAGATTACTAAGTCTTGGGGCTCCATTTGATCTATGTCACTCTGCTTTACACCAAAATATATGCTCAGCTATTGAAAATTTTATCTGCAGCCTGTGTGGTGAGGTGTGCACTCATACTGTACTGCATGCATTTCTGCTCGTATGAGTATTTCTTTTAAAACTGAGCACAAAGACACATTTCTTAGTGTTCCTTTAGCAAATTTGCAATAAGCACTTTAATTCTGCTTCAGCACAAACCGTACAGCGCACAATAATACTGCAGTAAAACAATCAAAACATTAAGCAGAGAGCAGTGCAGTCTTAACTACTGCTAAATCACACGTCTCACAGCGGTTGTAATTTCAGATTAATTATTCAGGTGTTTTCTCTACCAAACAGAACCAGTGGTAACACAGAAATTAAAGGAACCGAGATTTCCCGAGGTCAGCCGGTGTGTTTATGGGCAATCATAATATCCCACTATTATTCATGATTCCATGGTGTTCTGTTTAAGATGTGAGACATATGCACATACACTGGGCACTTACAGCCCAGGCAAACTCGTATATTGATTAGGAGAAGTTTGATAGCTGGAAAATGTCTAAGGTATAGAAGTTAATGTGTTAATTCTCTTCATGTATACTGAATATTATATTTACTTGTGCACGTAGGTGTGATTGCAGTTTGAGCATGTACAAATCAGCTATTATCTCAGATATAACCTTTACATAAATTAAGAGCATGTAATGCATGCAAGCACATGCACAGTGCATTTCATTGATGTGCTATCTGTTGTATACCTCAAGCGTGTACAATATAGGTTTCAATTAATGTACATAATCAATTACACTTTATGTCATGGTTTGATACACCATTTTCAGATATGTGAGCCAGCAGTACATGCCCCCACTCCCACCCCCCTCTCCAGCTCTAGCGTTGTCACTGTTGGTGCTCTGTGTTTCCTCTATTTCCAAACGAAGCTGCACTCATCATCTGTGCTCTGAATGACTTGTCCTGAGGCGGCTCGTCCCTTTTATTTCCTGACTCAAAGTCAAAAGCACAGGCGCAGAAGACCTTGTGAATACAATATGACATACACACACACACGCACGCTAACAAACAAACAAACAACCGAACTGACAAAATATATAGAAGAACAAGGGGCCAAAAAAAAAAGAAAGGAGAGAGAGAGGCTGGTCCACAAAGAAGTCAGTTTGTTCGACATCCATTTTGTTTGGCAACGTACAGGAACAATCACTGAATTGTCTGTTGTTGGTTTTTTTCCCGTCTCTCAGTGTTCAACCTCATTCGAGAAGAAATCTGGGCAGCTTTAAGCAAAGATTATAAGGATTTTTGTTGAGACATGCCCACCCGGTCTGCACACAAAGCTCCCACAATCTTATTTTTGCACTTCCCACACCTGATGCAGTTTGATGATACTGGATCAACTCTTCCACACGGCCATTTTCCCACTAATATTTCACATTTAACTCAGACATTTCCTCCAGGCTGTTGTTTATGCTGCTGTCAATATGTTATTGACACCAACAAGGTGACATTATGTGGATCCCATTTCTTGTGTCAATCAAAAATTACTCATGGACCCAGCACGGCACAGATATAGATCACTCTGAGAGGAGGGGCAGCGGAAAGAGCGCATATCTCTTCTAGGAATACTGGGATTGATTTGCGTGTGACTGAGCCAACTGTCATCTGATTGACAAGCGATACAATTTAGTGGGAGCGAGGAGGAACGGAAGACCATCATTATATCAATCATCTTTCCTTTCCCCCGCCTTCCTTTGTGGATTCATCTGCGCTCATCATCTAATGGGCTTTGTGTGCTCTCAGACTAATTTCACTGTAAATATTACAATCATGCCTCCCGAGTTCACACCAACGCAAAGACACGATGACGGAAAGACAAAAAAGAAGCAGAGAGGCAGGAAAGGGACGGAGACAAACAGAAAATAAATGACTATTTTCACTACTTTCACACTCAGGTTCAAAGAATGACACTACAGCTGGGACTAAAAGTACAGCAGGCCTATTTTTGTACACAAAGGTACTTAAGTGAAGGTACCCAGTGGTCCTCTAGGCATTACACGTGTCTTTTTATTGCACTAAAAAGTACATGGACATTTCTGACAGCAAAAGGCACATTAGAAGTATGTGTATCATTTGAACTTGAAAGTAAGCATTTAAAGGTACAAGCTGTTTTGTTACTGGAGAGGTGCTTCTCCAAGGACTGCACCCTTTCAAAGAGTACATTTATTTCCACAGCATCCACATCCATTTCCAATCTAGTGCCACCAGAGTACCAGTCCATTCTCGAGCTGGCCACTATGGTCTTCATCAGTGATCCTTTTGGCTGCTTGGCATCAACTTAGACAATCGAAGTTGAGGCTGATTAAAACAGAAGAAGTAAGAAGTAGAAATAAGGTATATGGCCTCATTCCAGTATATTTAACTTGAAAAGAACCAGTTGGACCTATAAGCTACACCTCAAGACTCAACAGTCGGGACAACTGGAAATATTTGCCTCTTTTCTCTACCTCAAATGTCCATTTTTGCCGTTTGAGGCATTTGCTGTATATGCAAGTGCTGTGTGAAAAAGTCTGCGTATTTATTCGAATATGTTTAGTAGAAGCTCAAAACTTGACAGTGTGAAGTGTTTGTTTATAGGAACAAAACCAAATAATAAAAAAGAAATTACAGAAATGCAGCATCTCATGGTTATTTCTGCCTTGGCCACAGGCAAAACAGGATGCAGAGGATGATGAAGATGATAATTGAGCTGAGTCATCAAACCGTGGTGTTATTCAGGTTGCAATGCAGTTGTTGTGACAGGGAGAGCAACTAGGTTGTTTTCATCTGTCTACTTACACAAAACAAGGCTGCGGAATCAGCTGGGATTTAAGTGGCTCTGATGTCACGTCTAAGCCTTGTAGACTTAACAAATTTTGCACAACAAACCTTGAGTCAGATTAGACTACCTAAGCCTGAGTTTATTGCATGTCTGGAAAATTTGACCGAACATAGCAGATCCAGTGGACTCATCTACATTATATCATAGTAGACAGGTACTGTAGGCCATTATGTTGTATCTCAATACAGCAGAACTAATTAAATCTCTGTCACATAATAAATGATAATTTATTAATCCCCTTTTCTGGTGAACACCCTCATCTTGGGGTTCATAGAGGACTGAGACACCAACTGTCTCATAAACTGTGAGATTATGCCAAGGTGTGTGTCCCCAGTCGCCACTAAACACAAGCACAGACCACTGCATCTGATCACTCTCACAAAAAAAAAAAAAAAAAGAAAAGAGGAAAACCAAAATAATCAATAGAGCAAGCCTGTTAATGGATTTCTGCATCTGTGCCCTTCAGTAAAGAACGTGTGTGAGAGAAGAATGAGCAGAAGAGTGTGTTTCAGACGTGGAGGTGGGGTGATGAAGAACACTAAGAATAAGAAAGAGACAGCGAGGCCGATAACCATATAGAGGAGAGCAGCGAGAGTGCAGGTTTCCACAGATATGGATGGTTGGAGGGTCGATCGTTACCCAGACACCGAATGCCTGCCTGCCTGCCTGCCATCGCTGCCTGATTGCCTGGCACACATTTGCATTAGAGTTGAGAGGAGCCGAGCAGAAGAGCACAGCCAGAGAAGTCTTTGATCTCTCAGCCTCTGTCTCTTTGATGCACCATGTGGAAACACACCAGCAGATTTGAGAACAGGGAGATGATGCTGGGTGTTAAGTGGACGCGCGTGTGGATGGTTGGCGTGTGTGCATGCGTGATCTCTGCGAGGGAAATGATGGATATAGCGGGAATGGCCATTCAAATCTAGTCAAGACCTTGATTGTAGTCCAAGTAAGCAAAAGCGCACACACATGTGCCAGCATGGATGCCCTATTTTGTTAAAGTCAAGTGCATTCAAGCAAGAGGGAATGAAAAAGCCACCCCCCTTTCGTTCTTGCCTGTTTTAAAGGATTATAAAACATCACGCCGGCTCTGACAACCACAACTGTCAAGCAACAGATTTACATCCAACCCCATCACCCCATGCTTTTCTCTGAAAATGTCATTTTCGTCTGGGTTCAAATTCCAGGCAGTGCACCAAGATAATCTGTGGATTTCGACTTGTGCGTGTATTGACAACACTCTCTGCCCACATCTCCTCGTCTGTATTTCTTGCTCACCTCCCCCTATCTTGGTCGCCTCACCTCTCCTCCCGCCTCTCTTGCACTCCACACCTCTCCTCTCCACCATCCCTTCCCTCCTCTCATCTCATTCTCATCTCTCCTCTAGCCACTCTGTCAGGATGATTTCAGGCTTGTTGCGTCTGGCCAGTCTTAGTGTTGTGCGATTGAAGCAGTAATTACAACAGTCTCCGAACAGTTTTTCCTCCCACGGCAAACCTCGCTACCTATCATCCACAGGCTTAACCCCACTCTCCATGCTGACATGCAGGGGCCAGACAACAGCCTGTGTAGAAAACCATTAACCCACAATTAAATTACAATCACCATAACAAAGGATGGGTGACATTTAAATCCACCAATCGAGAAGGGATTAGGAGCAAAGAGCACTTCACTTGGGATGCATTAGCTTCTAAATATGACAGTGTGGATAAAAGAAATGTGAATTAAAAAATCTTGTACAGTCTCTACCAGTTTTTACCACTGGATAGACTTATCTCCTCTACAAGTTAAGATAAGGTATATGACAAAGTGTGCAGAGGTAAGCTTAGGCAAACAAAGAAGAGGAAATTGTTACTTTCACTGGTGTTCATCTTTTTATGTGATTTATATTATTGTCTGGATCTTACAGTACATATCGCACTAGGAATGCACTGTTCCCTAGCCAGAAAACTGGCTAAGGAAAAGAATTATGTCCATAATGTTGACCCTCTTAGTTTACTATATGCTAATTAACTAATTAAAAACAGGCTGTTGGGAATGTGCAGGTGTTTGGCCATAAACGTACGGCTACTATATGCAGCTTAAGCTGGTGCTGTAGATATATATATATATATATATATATATATATATATATATATATATATATATATATATATATATATATATATATATATATACTGCACATATAGATGCTGCCTGACCCACTTCTGTCCAATGGTGGTGATGCATCACCTCGGTGGCCATGTTGGATCAGGGAATCCGTGCCTCTTAATGCATGTATGCCTATGGAGGCAGGGATTTATGAATTCATTTATTTAATTTGCAGAGTTTACAGCCACTTTTCAGTTAGGGTTTTTGAAATGTCAGAAATGTATTTATGACATGTAGTTGAAACACAAATTCTTTGTAGACTGTGACACTAATATACTGTATCTATAATCATATTTAAGACAAACTCCTTTGATGTAATTATTATTTTAGTAATAATTTTATTTTGTTCTTGCATTATTCACTCATATATGTGCTATAAATATCATCTAGCCAGTCCTATCAAAATACAGCTTCAGCAGCTATTTGTTTTACAACTGTACAGACATGAACTAATACTGATAATGAATCAGTAACACTACAAGCAAAAGAAACAGACCATGGTTCCCAAAATTTGGAAAAGACTCCAGTTGGTCATGGGAACTACCATCTGTAGCATTAGAAATGTGCTTCTGTTAGTAAGCATGAAAATCTCATGCTGGCAACAAGACAGTGACATTTAGCTGACTAGCTGGTTTGACATTATCAAAACACAGAAAATTGATCAGATGAATCAGTCATAAAATCACACAGCCAGTGTTGCCAGAGGGATATGGACCTCCGACTTGGCCACCAAAGTATGTGATGTGTCACCTCAAAGCCCTTTGAGGTGAAAGGCCTATTTAACATTTGGCTCTGACACAGCAGAATGATGTCGGCCTTCAAATCAAATATCAAGGTTGTGCTAAAATGAAAGCTATTTGACATAACCAAAGAGGAGATAAAGGAAATGAGGCTGATGTTGTGGGGAGAACGAAAAGGAAGTCGGTCGAAGTAGGGAGCCGCATAGCTGGAGTTTTGTGCTGAAATGGCGCTGAAGCTTTGAAACAAAGTGGAAGAGATTGCTTTTTCTTGAAGAGAGTGGACCCGACACTCTACAGCTTGGCCCATAGAGCAGGAGAGATGAGAGGGCATTTATTTCCAGGGGAGCAAGAGTTGTGTTTTGTTTTTTTTTGTTTTTTTTTTACACATACAACACATAAAATGCATTTCGGCTTGAAAAGGCACAACGACTTACTTCATGGGTTTGAACAGAGCCTGGCCGTAGTTCTGGAAGGTCATGATGAGCTTGAGCTGAGTGCCTCCAGACTTCATCGCTGTTGGAGTCAAACAAACAACACTGATGTTAACAACAACACATATTTGGCTTTGACTCACTGGAGATTACCTTTAGTTATTCAAAAACTATTGACTACCTAGGTATGAGATAATAGTATTGGTGTTAGTTAGCCTAGATGACCTTTTAAAATTCAACATAGCTTTGCTACAGTTCGTTTTAGTACACAAATTAATTAACCCTTTGGCGGTACTACAATACCTTGTTAATGACAGGTGCTTGTTTTGTCCAAAACCTACTATATTAAATTCCAAATCCTCACATTTGACACGCTATAGCCAGTGAATGTCCGATATTTCCTGCTTCTTAAAGGAGCACTAGATACTAGGACATTTGAACAGGGGTGCTGTGCTACTTTAAGGCCCTAAGCTACAGGCAGTTAACGAATGCTTCAATTTAACTCCTGATTACTGATTAGCATGTATTCTACATATTAACTAACCGAAAGTTGCAGCTCAGTTGGTTGTCACTGGCCATTATTACGTTTCCTACAATTAAACTATAACATTACAATTAACACAATTAAAAAAACAACCAGTTTGATTTACATTTAGAGACATTTCACGGCACATCTGAAACCTGAAATATGGGTTTTCCCCTCTCTTGTCAGTCAAGTGCTCTGTGGTGTATGTAAAGCCGTGTGTGTGTGTGTGTGTGTTGGTGTGTTTGTGCGTCTTATGCATGTGTTTGTGCTTGTAAAGACTGAGTGCACACAGTGACAGTGTTTGTTTGATGGGAAGAGAGAGTGAGGGGGTGAAGGACAGCCAGTGCTCGCACAGCGCTCTCTGTTCCTCCGCTGTTTACTCTCTCTGTGCATATTCTCTGGAGGGTCTAGTCTCCCTCTCTCTCTGTCTCTTTGTGTTTCTATTCACTCTTCTATCCTTCATGTTTCCTTCCTTTTTGAACATGATAATGCAGTCTAAAGGCACTCATGGGACTGTGTTCAGTGCTGGGGCAAGGACTATACAGGGCTAAAACACTGAACAAGCAGCCACTATGCCTCTTATTTCTTCAACTGATCAATTGGAAACAGTGTTTCGCTGAAGGACAACCTTCTCAATCAATGCTCTCATTTATTTTTTTACATATGGGAGCTGTGAGAACAAGAAAAATGTTAACGGAGAAAAAAAAAAAAAAGTTACAAGCGAGAGGATCGATGGCCGTCTGACCTGCTGCTGCACGAAGCGGCGCGTGCTCGTGTGGAGGGTTGGAGCCATTTTAAATAAAAGCAAATCTAACTGTAATTGCAAGGAACTCATGCATGCAGAGCAACTGTGACCATGAAAATAATGCTTCATTTCAACCTCCACTCGCAGCGAGTAAACCACATTTGTCAACGCTTCACGTTGTGAATGTGTTTACCTGTGTCTCTTTTTGGGCTGCAGCGCTGCAGACGCTTCCTATCATCTACAGTAACACTGATCCTATCTGCTGTTTTTGTGCCTTGATGAACATTGCTGTGAAGGGGTTGTAGCATATAATGCATCCAGACACTCCTATTCTTAAGTTTAGATAATAACCAAGTGCTGTTGGCTTCTATTGGTATTCTGCCCTAGGCCTGTGTTAAGGCTCTGTAATTACTGAGCCACCGTGTATTTAGCTGGCTACAGAGCAGCTTCCTCTCTCCACCCAGGCTGTGAGACAGAAAGTAAGAGGGAGAAAAATCAGAGAAAATTAGAGAACAATCTTGACTAGAAAGACATCAAACCAAAGCAAGAACGAAATTCTTCCTTCCTTTAGTGACCAGATAGGAATGCTAGTATTATAAACAGTTAATCCGACCCCCAGTGAGAGTTTAATGTTCACTGCAGGCCAGTTACAGTGTCCTCATTGGCTGATAAACCTGAAACCTGCCATCACTTTTTACAGCGAGCGCAATATGGGCGACCTTGAGTCGACAAGCACTCTTGGAATGTGGGAGCTGGATGGAGCCAAAAAGGAAGACGACCCCCACCGTCACCACCTCACAAAAAAAAAAAAGGAGAAATAGACTTCAAATAACTACCGCAGGATGGTTTACCGCCTCTGTCAGGTATCCACTTGTAACTGCAGCTAAGGTTTTGTGGCTGTGTGTACAAAGCTAGACTGTGCAAGCCGCAGAGTTTGATTTGAATGAAACTGAGATGTTTAGGAGCTGTGTGATTTGCATCCAGACCAGGTGTTCTCTCAGGTGTGATGCATTGTGACGACTGTGGCGTTTTATTATCCCCTCCCAGCCTTGTGCATCACGAGTGTGCGGGCTGATCAGATTCGGCAACAGCCCGCGGTCGGCTTTCAACTTGATGCGCGCGTGCGTGATAAGGAGTGTGTTCCAATCAACACAGTCTGCAGCAGCAAGTAGCACACTTGTCCATCACTTAGCAGCCCCTGCTCTCACTTTTCAACGGCAGACCCACTTCCTGCACGTCAGAGGCACACAGTCCCCTTTGGCTTAATGTGACACTCGGCGTTGCCAGTTTTCCATAAGTTCTTCACCAAACTGGGACACATCGTGTTTGATAGGCTGGGTAAAATCTGTATTTGGGTTGCTCGTGATAATACAGACTATATTTGTAACATTTGGGGGGGTTTCCCCTGACAAAAAACCTTTAGATACAGCTCAGTGAATCAACTCCTTCTACTCTGCAGGTATTGTTATTGAAACTGAGAAGGGACTTGATTCAACTGGCTCAACACACAGTATTATTATAAGTGATGATTTATTTGATTCAATAAAACCTCAACCTGTTGGTGTATATATATTTATCAATCAAATTCTACTAATTAAAGTAACAGAACACCATAGGGCGTCTTTACAATGCTTTATTTATAGGTATCACTTGTATTCAACCAAAGAACACAAAACACATCAGGGAGGAATAGAGCTCATAGACTTTTATGCTAAATGAGTGGGTTAAATGTGGGATAGTGCTACTTGGCAACAGTACTGACACTGTTTCTCAAAAACGAAAAGCTTTCATTGAACTTTGACCTCCAGACAGAGATGATGAGGTGTGACACTCATAAGGAAAGTGCAAACTGTTACAACAGGGTCTCTAAAACTTTGACAGCTTGGTGTCCTCAGTGTGATTCTTAGCCTCCATCTGTGCACTGAAACCCTCATACCGGCTGCTGCTGCTGCCTTCAAACGCCCCTCACCTCCCCACCCCTCCAAAGTTGTTTCTTTATGACTCACCCACGCTGGTGATCCTCTGGGTGACCAGGTCCTTCAGGAGAGCATCGATGACCGGATTGTGTCTGGAGTAGAGCTCGTATCGATTAATCCCAATGTGGAAGCGGAGCCAGTTGGGGTAGGAGTCAGCTGTCAGCTCCCCTGTGGGGCTGAACTCATCTACGTTGCCTTCGGTATTCCTGAGTGAGAGGAAGAAAAAAAGAAGAGGAGAGGATTGTCAGGTGTTAAAGAGCGGAAAGTGTTGTACAACAGATCACGAGCAGGGTTCAACTCAAACAACTGGAACTGAACTAGAATCCCAGGTTTTGCTCTTTATTTGAATTATAAAACGTCCCTTTATATAGATTTGCTTATTTTAGAGCTGATTGTGAATTGCATTAGTTGTGCATGTAACTTTATGAACAAAACACTTCACCATTCCTGGTCCTCTGCTGCTTTGGGGTCAAATCTGATGTCCGTGTTGACGTTGAACAGTGTGTCCTCGTTTGTCAGAGGTGGCAGTGATCTTTTATATAACGGGTGCTCGTAGAGAGCCGACAACCTTGAACCTTTCACCGGGATGCTCTTGGCCAATGTGGCGTCCTGGATGAACTGTCTCTTCTTGTCACCACGCTGCCCGTAGTGCTCCAGCCTCCTGAGAGCCTGCGTTTTGTCGCCTGTGGCCGGGATCCTTTCCAGGGAGTGGGAGGAAACATTGGAGCTGGGCTCGTTGCTGAAGTCCTGGAGGATCCGCAGGGTGTGCTTGTTAGGCCAGCCCTGCTTCCCCCAGCTCTGGGGCTCCTCGCTCGGCGTGTGCGAGCAGGAGCAGCCGCTGTTGCCGTGCCTCTCCAGCTTCGGTAACAAGTCTATCATAATGTGCATCGAGCAGGCGATGAGGAACACCATGAGGATTAAAACCCGGAATTTGCGCAGGAGGATCATCTTCATGGTCTCCCGTTTGAGCAGATGTGAGTATTTGCTGCAAATGATGAACACGCAAATGAACAAACTGACTACATCGCTTATGATGTTTATTAGACTGGACGCCAATCTAATGAAATAGACATTAAACACGTAGGACCCATCTTCACTTGCCGTCTTGAGTAAAGGATTCAGTGTTCAGCCTTGGTATTTTCAACATCAGAGTGCTGTTTAATTCGCGGAGATGTCCGGGGAGAGATTTTTCGAAGCGCAAAATCATCCGCAAGCGTCCAGGTAAAGCGGGTCGACTCGGCTCAGACCATCGGTCGACTTACGCAAGCCATATCCTCTGCGCACAGCCGGTCTCGCCTCTCCGGGTCGACCACGAACTATTCGAGAAGGAAAACAGAGTTGTAGTGTAGCATCCAGAAGCAGCCGTGAGACGAGGGGTTGAATTATCCGTTAAACATGCGTGTCCAAGAAGTCCAAGTGCGCGCATTGGTCTTCTCGTACCACCTCGATCCCCTGCGGGAGGGTTCAGTCCCGGATCAGCTGGGACGTTGACCCGTGTAAACGCACGGCAAGTGCGGCTCTTCACATTGAAATGCTTTCAGAGAAAGTCCCCGAAAAGGAGTCGACATGTGTGCTCTCATCCGCCTCGGCGATCCAGGATGCGTAAGTCTGACACATTGGGGGTCCTGACGAACCACCCGAGGCCAGCCAACGCGCTAAACTGCACAGGTAACCGGACACAGAAATCCCCCCCTCCCCAGCCGGCAGGCCCAGGCAATGTCTAAGAGTACAGCGGGATACGAAAATGCGCCTCTTGTGCCATGTGTGAATCTGGGTGGGTGTGTTAAATATGATGATGAAGCCAAGACTAGATCCAGCCTTTTGCGCAGCGTCACCGTGCCCAGATTGGCTGAGATGGAGAGAGAGAGAGAGAGAGAGAGGGAGAGAGAGAGAGGGACATGGATAATGAGAGACACTGCTACCATGTGAAGCATATAACTGCTCGTCTGTGTTCCTCTTGGAAGAATTCCTCTCTGCACATCTCGGCTGCGCAACAAGAGGGCGTCTTTCCACTGGCCAACATTCAACCTGGCTCACACACAGCAGCTAAGCGCTATTTTTTTTTTCTCTCTCTCTCTCTTTCTGTAATACATCTGCTGGAATCCCTCTGAAATGTCTCCTCCGAGACGGCAGTCAATCCATCGATGATACATTAGACAGGCCTATTAGACCTCTCATCAGTCTGAGGATCCAGTTCCATCCTGCACTGCTGCCACTCAGCAGCTATCACATCTTCAATAATGTTTAAAGGCTGCATGAAATGAAAACCACAAAGCACCTTTCAGCACTGGTCTATCTAAAAAAATGCAATAGAGAAATAAACTAACTGTGCTGTCAAACCTATACACCACATGAACCACATGTGCCATATACTGTACATTTCTTTGAAAGCCAAATGCAGCACAGCATGCACTCAGTGGACTAATGTATATATTTTTTACGGCTAATTGGCACAGCATTATGGATGCACCCATGCTTCCTAGAGGCTGAAAATAGGCATAGGATAGACAGGGTAATAGACTACTTGCATTTGAAAGCGTTGGCATATATGCACTAGTAACACATCGCGCTGTATGTGATCACCTCCCTAGATTAGTTTGTAATTAAAAAAAGAGCCCAAAGACAGAGAAGGAGGGCGATGACGGTGGCTGTCGTGTTAACACAGAAAAGATTCATGAGAGTGAAGAGCGGAGATTGCTTCAGATAGGCTGTATAGGGAGAATTACCCAGTGGAACAACACATTAATTGTGAATGGTAATGAAGCTGACAGAGGCAAAATTAAAACTAACCTGCTAACCTGGGCCTATACACAGTGAACAGGATGTCGCTGGTTCACTCCAGAAAGAGGTATTATTGTATTCCCAGTAAAATAAGAATGGATCTTTTTTCCCAAATGACTGTGTAATTGAGGGTTTGCATACATAAGGTGGACCGGTCACTTTTAACAGTGACTAAATTCCCAACAAAGCAAAAGCTCCACCAGGTTGCCTCATCTGGTGTCTGATGTCAGTGATAGGGCAAATAGTGGAAGACAAAGTGATGCTTGTTGCCTGTCCAGAACCCACGTCAGTCATTGCAGCCCATGGCCTGCTAGCCTGAGGTGAAACAAGCAGAGATGAATGTGTATTGATGTCAGTCAGACATGGATCAGAGCAGCTGATGGGTCAGTGCCTCCTCACAAGGCCTGTCCTGTGCAATGGTAGCCGGAGCCTTTCAGGAGGAATCAAGAGGACTTCTTCTTGAGGATTCTCTCAACAACATTGTTTTTACTCTCATTTTATATGCTGTCAAATGACATTAGTGCTTCCGATGGGGTAATAGAAGCAGACTGTTGTGAGATGACAGCTCCAAATTAATAATCTCACTCCACCACTGAGCACAAATGCAACCCATCACGGCAAACCACGGCACGAGAGGAACGACACAACAAATCCACTGACGAAAGGCTCCAACTGTGGGATTTCCAGTGTCGCATTTCAGCCTTTGTCCACAACTTTAATATTTTCTGTGCCCAAGGTTTCTGAACAGAGCTCCTTTTGATCATAGTCTGTGCCACAACAGGCTGATTGAGAAACACCATCCTCTGATATCCAATGTGACAGCAGCATTATATGCACGCAGACCTTGCACAGACAAGATCAGGAGGAGGAAGGCAGGGCATCCTAACAGATAGCTGACTACAGCACAGGTCGTAAATACACAAGATTTATGTCCTCCACACTTCACAGTGTCTACTAGCGAGATAGCACGGGGGAATAGCAAGATAGCACAATCTGTTTTCCTATCTGCTCCATAACACTGAAGGGTGAGGTTCGTTACTTTACAAATGCCAAGTAGATTCGGACGAGAGGGGAGTTGAGTCAAGATGAGAAACGACATTTTCATTGTGTTAGCTGATATTTCATAACATAACATGCCTTTATTTAGTGGAAAAATGAATGCAGAACTGTAATATTATTTTAAAAAAATGCAAATACCATAATTTATATTTATTCTTGTAACTATTTAACTATAGCTTTTATGAAGAATATCCTTTTTTAATGCCTTCATTGCGTAGCAGAAAGTCAGTAATAATACCAGCAGCTTTGGTTTATTCATTTGAAAGAATCAGGACGTTTTGACAGCTCAGTGCATTTTTAACTTGTAAACTCTTCAGAAAAAAGCCCTCGTTGTTCGTCTCTCCAACTTCCTCTTTCATGTAGGAATGTATCAAATTGGGGACAAAGCAATATCTGAAGTTTGAAGCGGGAAATGTTTTTTCTATATATTTATATTATAGTAACAATCTACAGCCCGGCTCATTCATTTCACGTGAAGTTGTTTAGCATCGTAAGAAGAAACGTGGGGTTGGTTTGGGAGGCGTACTGAGGCGCGGACCTCTCAGCTTCACATCCCTCCACTTCTCCTGCCATTAATACACCCCTCTGTATCACCAGCGTTCCGTATGTATTGTCTGAGTAAATTCATTTGTCAGAATTTGCCCTTGCTCTGACCAGGCCTGAGTGAGGAACAAGACTAATTTCCATCCTTGAGCAGCACCACACTCTCGCTGCATCTGATATGGTACATTTGAATGGATATTACAGATAACAATGTCCTCCGTTGGCCCCAACAAGCCCCAACGTCGCTCTCGCTGCCGCTTCGTCTCCTTTACCTCTTGCTCTTCCGGCTCCTCATCACCTCAATTTGGAGTTGCTCCCTTCAGGAACCAGATATGTACACACACACACACACACACACACACACACACACACACACACACACACACACACACACACATTTAGACTGCCGTGATAATCACTTCAGCAATAAATAAATAAATAAATAAATAATAATAGATTGTGTTCACAGGAGACCTTCTGGCATTTTGAAAGCATCAGACTTGTTTCTGAACGACTCACTCTCCATTTGTTTTCTATCTTGTCTCTGATCCCCTTTCTTTATTCTTTTGTTATCCCGTTTCATCTATTTCCTTATAATGCTTGCATGAATTATGTGCCTTTTGTTTACCCCATAATCACTCGTGGGTGTCATCACAAAGCAAAGTTGACATTCTGCTTGATTGCGTATTAGGGACATGTGAGAGAGATGTGCGTTCTCTTTGTGATCATCACTTTGTTCTTACTTACAGAGGGATGGACGTTGTTTATAAAATATAATTGGCGTCTCATTTAGACAGAATGCAATATTCATATGCAGGATTCATCGTTCTTCATATGATGCCCAAGGGCTTTAAAAAACTGATTTTGGCAGCTCTTTACAGATTAGCACCGCGCCACTATTAGTATATCTAAAATAAATAAAATATACACGTTCCTTCATGAATAAATAGAGCAAAACAGTAAATTAAAGTCAGCTGCTTTGTTATCATTAGTGTAATCATATACTAATCACAGTGACAGCAAAATGAAGAGTAACTGTGTACAGTTTCATAAGATCACCAGGCCATCACAGAGATAACGTTTACAACCGTTTATGCTCACGTTCACATGTATGAGCAAGTTAAAGTCACTAGGTAACTAACCTGCAAAACACTTGTGAGCCACTGAGGCATACAGGTCATATCCCGCTCAGGTCTGGACAAAATGGTAAAACAATCTCCCTGTTTCAGTCAAAATCAGCAATCGTGAAACTTATTTACTGACCTAACCCCAGCGGGAATCATCACATGACGGTCGTGTGCTGTCAAAACCCCAAAACGCTAGAAAGAAAGGGAGGAAGCAAAGGATGCACGGTCCCTCCCAAATCACATCTCTTAAGTGGTGATGCAGGCTCCCCAGGGTCATCTCTTAAAACATCTTAAAAGCCCAGACTGTCTGTGGCTATAATAAGATGTTATTGAGAAGACTTTGCCTGACCATGTCTGCGTTGCTCTGCTATCAGACTGAGGGAGCGACTTTTCCAAACCGCTCCACCTTGGGTTTATTTTTAAGTCTTATTTTTAAGGCACACGGTCAGCACTATACTTACCCAGGTGCAAGACTTGTTTGGCTCATGTGTGTGTGTGTGTGTGTGTGTGTGTGTGTGTCTGAGTAATGTGTAGCGCGTCCCGGAGAGTGGGAGAAAGATAAGCATTGTGCAAATGAGTGTTTGGGGTTTGTGCAGGAGTATGTGTGTGTTTGTGGGTGGATACCTGGGTCACTAGGTACAGTGATCAGTGTGTTTTGGGGCAGCACCATCCAACCAGAGGCCCTTGCTGTGTTTGTCCTGCTGGCTTCCCTGTAATCCTATAATTAGAGCTTGGGCGGACCACTTTAATGAAGGCTGGCTTGGATAGATGAGTGTTCCTATTTGGATCATTTCAGCCCAAGCGTATGTGTATGTAATGTTTATTTTAGAGCACGGCTCTGTCAACCATTAAGCCTCCCCTGCACGGCACCCACTGCTCAGGTTCAGACGTAGCAGCGACCCTCAGTATGCTGCCCGAATCCTCATCAGTTAGTTACCTGTGGTACACGTATTTGTTAACTCCTGAGCCTGAGATGTTGTGTGTTGTTATGCTGAATCATCATGGTGAAGACACTGGTGCATTTTAAAGGAATCATTTGGTTTAATCCAGAACTGAAACCAAAGTGAAAGAAAAAAAAAAAGACAAGTTGTGGTTTTATCAACCACAGAGAAATAAAACTCTACTATTTCAGTTCACTTGTTGTGTGTATTAAACAAATAAGATGCAGTGATAGAATGGTACGAGATACACTGACAGGACTTTCGAGGGGCTAGTAAACACATTTTTCTTTTAAATTTTTAAACAGAGCCGCGCTGCGCTGTTTCTCCTTCGCTGCAGTCATTAAGCTCGCCTAACCATATTGTGGTGGTACTTCAACACTGAGGGTAGAGAGGCGGGTTGTGCTGCTCCTCTCGTCTAGATCTCAGAAAACAAAATAAATGCGAACGTTTTTTTATCAATCTGCGTGTGCAAACTCGCCCGGCCAAAATATCATTGTGAAGGGAGTCTTTATGCGTTACACTCAAGCTAACAGCGTCTAGACATCATCAAAACTGCAGCTTATTACACCATACCATCATTATTGTTGTGGTTATTAGTCATCAGCAGTAATAATATATCATATTAATCCTCACTTTAGTTTTGTTACTCACCCAGCCCCACACCCACTCATCATGTACTGTGTTTCCCATGTGGAGAAATAGAAAATCTGTGCTTTAAAGTAGTTTTGGACCGTGCAGCTGCAGTTTGGCCTGTGTGTCTGCACCATATAGTCTATATTCTGCACAAAGCTATCCAGAAGCCCCGGCCATCTATCAGCCTCTCTTCAACTCTAATCGAACCTAACGTTACTGTAGGTGACTGAATGTTGATGTGCCCGTGGCTTACCTCAGCATGCCAGCTAAGAAGCACAGAACATTTAAATAAGACCACGCTGGAATCACTGGGTGTCCTCTTTCACCTCCTTTTGGTAGAGGCTGGCCTACTCACCCAGCCGCATCTCCGCTCTATGACAAATTTGATAATCAGTTCATTGTTTAAGCAATTTACCAAGATGAAAAAAAATGTAGCACATTTCCTGGTTCCAGCTCTAAAGTATAAGGATGTTTCTCACTTTTATCATTGCAGTTGTAGTTTTTTTCTATTTGGAAACAAAGCAAACCATTTGATGTAGGTTATATTATAGGTTATAACTAGTAATGGAAAAAAGCCTAGCTTTTATCTACAGCATATATTCTTTGAGTCACACCTTTCTCGTAATGTTTAGCATTAAGTTCATTATAATATTGGATTTTCTTACTTTTGCTTTTGCCCCACTTTTTCCCAATTTAATTGGGAAAAATTAACATTCATTCAAAGTTTCACCAAGTAAAAACTATTGCTACTTCTTTCCCCGTTTAGCTGCTTTCCTCTCACTCTAATGTCTGCACCTTTCATTCTGAATATTATTTTTACACACGCCCACACATTCACTTTCATGCAAATATTTGAATTAATAAGGGGTTACCAACACTGGAGTAAAAAAAAAAAAAACATTCTTATCTTGTGACATGCTTCTTTTGCTAAACAGATTTCTGCTCCTGCTGTGCTTTTTACATGACCTCCCATACAGATACCATCTCACAAAATCAACATTTATATTACAGCGTTTTGTGAATTTGGTGCAGACCACCTTCACAAGGCGAGGGTGTGCTGCTGGAGCAACGCTTCATGTTGGGACGTGAAGCAGATAAACATCCACATGGTTAAAAAAAACCCACTGAAATCTCACTATTAATCCAGCCGTCTGCCCGGCAGAGACATGTTTGGGTTGCTAAATGCAGTGGGAGTGGAGGAATCGCACTCCAGTAAATCTCAACGGTTATGACAGCCGAGCTGAAATAGTGCTAAATGGAGACAGATACTGAAGTCGTTAAGTGATAATGAGAGAGAAAGAGAGATATCTCAAAGATTTGACTTAGGGCCAACACCATTAGGAGAATGATATATGAACCTGTTCTATCTGGGATCTTTACTCATACTGGACACCACACACACTTTGACACACTCGCTCACTAACTAACTTGCCTGTACCAGTGATTCTGTGCAGCTCAGCTAGGAGCTTCCACACACACACACACACACACACACACACACACACACCACACCTGTCTCCCATCTGCTGACTCTGCACCTCTACTCAGGTTATCTCCATATCTTCATCTTCCTTTTTTTTATTTCAACACACTTGCAGCTGTAGACCTGTCAGGCGCCTCCTCCTTTCCTCCTTTCCTCTTTCTTCGTCTCTCATTAACATACTTGTTATTTCATCTTTTTCACCTTTCTCCTCATACCACTTTATCCAATTCCAGCTTTTCTCTTCCTTTCGCTTGTCATTTCACTGCTGATACTCTATGCCAATAAAGTGGCAGACACTGTCAGCCAGAAACATACAAAACACATGCATAAATATGAGGTTTGGAAGAGGTGGTGGGCTCTACTTGGCAACACCGCCCTGGCTTCCCAGTGTGTGTGTGTGTGTGTGTACTCACATGTGTATGACTGTGGGAGGATAACCAGTCATGGCGACACAGTAAAACAGGCACTTGTCTTTGTTTTTCTGCTCGAGGTACAAGTGGCTTTTAAAGTCTCTCACACACAGAGTGTTACAAAAGAGATTTTGATGGATAAAGTATATTTTGTGGATATTGTTTAGTAGACTTATCGAGCTGCTGGGTCATAAAGGCATACAAAACACTTAAGAAAGTTTTATATTATAGCTCCTTTTATGATCCATTTTATACTTCAGTGCAACCAAATGGCCACTGTGTGATCAATGATGTAGCGATCAACAATGCACCATTTATTCAAGGGTCTGTTTTACTGCCCACATTTTTATCTGAGCGCTGACTGGCTTGCACTTGTATCAAGATGAACTTTGTGCCTTGTTATAGGAAATTCTAGTGCTGTACAGTATATGGGTGAAGGGATATTTACAGACTTTGTTTCAGTTATTCACAAAGCCAGCAGACCAGACATGTACAGTAAGTGAGGGGGGGATTTAGAAACTATCAGTGTATGCCAGATCTAATCGACCTAAAGTGTAAATAGATTTCTAGAGGATAGCAGGTCTGGCATTTAATATGTTAACTATCAAAGATTAATTTAATGATTAACCTGAACATACTAAATATAAGTGCATACATAATAGTACATATATACCTTATGTGCTGCACTGTATTCCCAGCTTACATAGTATCTGTTAAAACACAGAGCAGTGCAGTGACAGAGTGAAAGGGCACTGTAAATGTAAAAAGACACAGGTTGCCTTTCTGACATCAACACAGTGTTAGACGCCCATCTATATTCACGACAATCAAAAGGTCAAAGCGTTGTCCTGACATTCTCAACACCTCTGGAGCTCATATCCCCCCGCCGAGTCTAGGAAATGTTATTGTAAGTGAGATGATAGCCGGACAGAGCCCAGTATGGCACAGGAAGTGTGTGTCCTGAGTTTCCGCGAGATTCCGGGTGGTTTGACCTTTCAGTGATAGCCTCGATGTGAGGTACTTTCCCCTCGGGGTAAAAAGAAAAAGGCGTGTCTGCTGTTTTCCTCCCCTCAATGGGAGCTTTATTGAACGAGGGACCGAGAGAAAGGAGGACGGCTGTTTTTCCTCCGCTTTCCTTATCGAATGTCAGGCAAAATTGCGATAAAGTCTGACCCTCATCCATTTCCCAACCTTGGAGAGCAAACTGTTTTTCTTCTTTCTTTTACAGAAATAGTTCCCACCATGCAAATGCATTACAGATGGAAAGTGTATTAACATTTGTAACCACTTAGGGGTGTGAGACATTTCACTTCTAGATGCTGGCCGATATGAGAGCGTATTGAGCATTCATTCTTTTATTGTTTTTGTGATTTTACACCACAGCTCGGAGGATTGTGCTTCATCATATCTGCCACAGTAAAGGGAGCGGAGGATATGATCAGCTGTAGTAAAACACGGCAAACCTTGAAGTATTACTGCCTCATAAAATATGTACATCGCACTCTATTACTGCTAACACCAAATGGACACATGAAAGACCTCCGCTGTCTGTGTTTTTGTCATTCAAAGAACATATTGATTTAGCTTTACACAAAACTATCCCTGCCTTATTTCCCCTAAGACTGCAGCGACTAAAGCCTCTTGTCCTCCCGTTGTACTTATTGAACTGTTTCTCTTTATAGATCAACACAGACAGGAGCACACGTTCTCCTCCTCCACTTAACACCTACAGTATAGCCCACGGGACATGTAATCTGTCAGGTGAAATCGTCTCATATGAAAAAAGTTCATTTCTCAGCACCTAAACAGTTATTTAGTCTTTGAAGTGCCGCTATATGCTGGAGGGTGTAAAATTCTGTAAACACATAAAGAACCATGTAATCAGCCTCAACTGAATTTAAACATAAGGAGGGCTTTCACATGACACCAGCAAAATGTAAAACAGCTTTCAACTGAAACGCTGGTGAATAAGTTGTCCATATTGTGGTTTTTCATGTTTTACATAAGCCCATTTAGTTCAAAATAAGGCCGTACAAACCCTCTCTGGGTTCAGTTTCTGTCTCTTTACCTTTCCGCCCATCTCTCATTCCACCTCTGGATCGCGGAAAACAGAGACCTTGTGTCTTTGTGCGTAAAGACAAAAGCTCTGTTGTAATGGGTGGTGGTTTGCGGTGGCCAGGGCAGGTGGCCGGCCTTGATTGCATTAGACTGATGACGTGCTTGAAACGCCAGAAGGAAAGAAAAAGGCGGAGGGGTTAGTTTCTTGCCACCTGCCAGTGGTTTACCGAAAAAAACAAAAAGGGGGAAACCTTAAGTGTGTCACAAACAGAAAGGTATGAAGAAGAGGATTAAAGGTGCAGAATGAAAACAGAGCTAGATGAGGCTACGATAGACATGATGAATGTCTCTGAGAGAACGTGAGGGAAGGAAAATGAATTCATTATCAACATTTCCTGATCTTTTAATCCAACAGGTGACACATTCCATTCATTTTCTTCTGAAAAACAAAACAAATGTTAAAGCTCGGGTTTTCTGTTTCCCTATATTTCCATGACTCACTCTTTCCCTGTTGTCTGAGTTCCCACCTACCTGGGCCCTTTGCTTTATTAGGTCCTGAGAGCAGCTTAATGCATGTGGCTGAAGGTAAACCAGTAAAAGGCCTCCTCTCAGACTTCCCAACTCATCTCACTTCCTTCCAGCGAGCGTCTTTCACTGACTGGCGGAACACTAAAAGGTAGAGGATGAACATATCAACGAAGCCGATTCAGGTGGATCATTGTTAGTGGTAGTAGTTTTTAGCAGGGATCATTTTTAAAGAGTTTTAAAGAGGATCAAATTAAAAGGAAGGGTTCACAGTATCCAGCACATTTCAGGGCAGTGGATGCACTCGCCTAAATGCACACCACTTCCTCCCACTGAAAAGCAAAGTCTGTGTACAATGACAAATTCCAACCAAGCGTAGATGCACTCTGCAGCTAGTGATCACAATCAGGCCCAAAGACACTAATACCCTCTGTCTCTATCTGTCATTTAGACCACTTTAAATTAAAGAAAGCAAGGGGAAAACAGTTCAGGGCTCCTGAATAGATCTCGGTCAAATGGGGGGAAAAAAGTCAATTGGATTAGTAGTCTTCAATCATTCAATCCCACTATTGATCCCAAGCCAAAGGAAATATCTGGAGGGCTGCTGCAGTATCCAAAGAGGAATTGATTGGGAAAATGGGACTGACAGGAGCTAATTTAGTTGATGCATCCAATCACTTCTGGATTCCACAGACACACCGTGGCTTCAGAACTCTGTGTACCTTGGAAATAAACACCTACTAAATTTACATTGAAAGGAAGCCACATTGAAAACTAAAAACAGAACATTTATTATCAGCAAGTCTATGAGTGGACAGCTATGCCAACAGCTCTGAGATCACTGGATTGTGAAGTTTTTAATATTAATCACATACCCCACCCCTTGACAGGTGCCATTGTAATCAGATGATCAATATTTCCACTTCACAGGTCATTTGTTTAGTGTAGTCGCTGATCAATTTATGAAAGATTTATCTGCTAAAGAGTCAGATATTTCTGTCATTAGTCGGCGGAGACAACAAAGTAGATCTAAAAGGCAATGAATACTGCACTTACCTTCACCAGGTGTCCAGAAATGCAGCTTCAAATGTGAGATAATGTTGCTCCATGTCCGCTGAATGTGGAAATAAGCAATTGTTTGTTCACAATTTCAATTTGAATTTTAAATTTGGTGATAACACCTAATCATCCATGGGATCATTTACCATTATTCTGCAGTGGCTACTTGTGGGCACAGTGACCCACCTCACTTAAGCAAAAATTACAAATGTCTTCTTTTAAACTACAGCCTGGATCCTCTTGTCATGCAGTGCTTACGCGCCAGCTACTACAGTATGTACACAGTGTTGCTGAAGCCCCAGTCAACACAATGTGCAAGTCAAATATTCCTAATGTTTCCGAGGTTGTAGTTCATTGAACACCCAGTCACCACCACCGAATCGACGTACATATCACTCCTCAGCAGCCTAATTTACCCACGGTCCAGCCTTTAGCATGTAATACAACTTTCAAGATCAATGAAACGCTCTCAAGCTCGAGTTTTTTAGCCTCTCACTAAGTCTGCCTCCAGATTATAGCATGTGTATGATAGATATAGCATCCCCACTATGATGTGTTTACTACAGTTTGGTTGAAACTAGATGATGAATGGAATACCCTAACATTTACCTATTTAAAACACACCAATTCAATTGCTTCTATGAAACATTTTCTATTTTTCTATTTCTATTATATGCATCTGATACGACAAAAAAAAAAAACATGTTAACATCTCATAGAACCCATGTTTTAGGAACAGTGTATCCAGCAGGCATAATGTTTTGCTTTTGTCCGGAGAAAGAGGCTTTTTAGCCTTCGTGGTTGAGCAATCATTGAGTCATTGGTATTGATCAACAACCCCTATCGACCTCCATCAGGACATTTTGTTCTATGGGGCAATAAACTTGTTGGTCCTTTTAAATAGAGCTAAATGCTGCCAGGAAAAGATCCTACACCGTAAGTGATCTGTTTCACTCCTTTTCTCAAGTGTTTCCTGTTCAGTGTTGTGCACGGGGAAGGTGACACTGGATGGTGCGACCAGTTGAGCTGCAATTTACTGTAGTTCCCTGTGCTCCTATTACGTCTAGTGAGACACAGTCTTGCTCAAAGTTGAATAGCAGCCAGATAGCAATGCCAGTAGACCCTGGCATTGGAAAAAAAGCAATAACATATTGGTGAAATCTTAACTATATACATATATATATGTATATATATGCATATATAAATCAGCCACAGGCTGCAGATCCTACCCACTCTGTTTCTGGATGCAATTTATGACATCCTTGATGTTGAAAGAGACTGAATAACTAATTCATATACCTCACATGAAGATGCCTCTAGGCATAGCTCTATACTGAGTGAAATAGAGGTGTTGACTTGTGTAAATGACGTTTCCACTACCTCCAGATACACAAAAACTCGTAGGTGTCAAGTAGTAGGTTTTTTTCAGTGACTTGAATTGGCCTTTTCACATCTTGCTTCCTCCTGATGTTGTCAAGTGGATTTTTAAAAAGCTACACTGAAAGCTGTCACAGAAACCGTCCATACTATGGTCTTCATCAGGATGGGAATTATTGATTCTCAGATTGAAAGTTCGGAGAGCTGATATGCATTGATAAATCATGTCTCTCAAACACAACACAGACGTTCGATGATATTGAAGTCGTCTGGAATCCTGTTTATGTTTTCAATGTTCAATTAAAGGCACACGTCGCTCTGTTTATGTTCTGAATCCTTTTGTGAACGGTATCTGTTCCATTAAAAAGCAATCAGTCTTTTATTTAAAATACAGACATATGGAGATAGTGATAACATACATGAATTATCACCATCGTTATTGGCCGCCCAGCACATCTGACAGACGGCGACCATCTCAATATTGCCACCGTTGTCTTATCTGGTCAGTGGCAGACTGAAATGTTAATGAGGCCTTTTGATCAACAGCAGCCTTGTCTGTCAAGCTCGCCTTTAGACTCATCAGTTTGTTTGTCCACAAGATGAAAAATCAAGCCTCCAGTCCACTGACTTCTGAATTAAGAGATACAAATAGTTTGGTCTGTTGCCAGCAGGTTCCTCAACTCCTGCTGCGACCAGGTATTGATTTAGCCTTGAAAGGAAAGACGGAAGGACTTTGATGGGAAAGAAGAATTTGTACAAGAATTCCCAAATGGAGATGAGTTTCAGAGAGAGAGGGAGAAAAAAAAAAAACTGGCATCATCAGCAAGAAGAGAGCGACAGCAAAGAGATTTCAGCCTGAAAGCGAAGCAGAACAGAGAAGAACTGCCAAGAGAGAAAATGAGGAGCTTGAGGAAGGAGGAATGAATATATTCATCTGGAGCTGAGAAGGAACAAAGGATGGATCTTTGATGTTTCTCAATCTCCACGCTCACAATGAGGAGTGTAACTTCATTATGACTGACAATAGAGGCAGGGTTGAATGGCTCTAGTATGTCTCACTATATGGTTATCATCACCCACTGCAGTGTTAGTATGAGAGCTGATAGCCTCCTGTTTCAGGATTTCTATACATTTCACGCATCCACCGATTTGCGTATGTAAACTAAAACGTCAACCACAGTGTTTCATTCACATTTTCACGAGCGCAATGTGTTTTTTTTTTATCTGCTACTGCTGTTGTGTGGCCATTAGAAAGTGTAGGCGCTGTCATCCTTAGCGGGTCGCGACACGCGGATGGGAAGACACGTCTCCCTCCTTTAGAAGTCTCCCGTGTTCTCCCATCTCACCAATGGCAAACACTGTGCTGATTGGGATGTATGAAGGGCAGCATGGTGGCGGAGTGGTTAGTGCTGCTACCACACAGCTGAAAGATCAAATCCAGGCTGCCTTCAGGGACTTTGCTCTGTAGAGTTTGTACGTTGCCTGCGTAGGTTTCCTTCCACAGTCCAAAGCCATGCAGTTAGGCTAATTGGTGACTTTGCCTGTGAGCGTGAATGCTTGTCGGACTCAGTGTATTTCTATATACCAGGCCTGAGATTGCTAGAGCGCTGGGACAGAGGGATGGTATCAGTCATTGAAATCAAAAAAGAGAAGAGGAAGTAGACAATGGAACAAACAAGCTATTGTTAGTACATCACACTGTCAAAATGGATATTGTTGTTATTAGTAATAAGAGTATATGCACAATAGCTACAGTATCATTAGATGCAGTTTACCTTTTCAACATGCAATACTGTACATATAACTATTTCCAGAGGTAAAATAAGTATTAAAAAATCTAAGGATAAAACTGGCACCATGTCTGCTACCACAGAGCCACCACTGTGCCTTTTTCTGCACCTATACACGGTCCCACCATGTGTTCACAGCGAGCATGATCATCATGTCACTGAAAGTCCATTTATTTCCTGTAGAGCTACGTTGGGCTAATAATATACCAGAGTTTATGAATATGTGCATTGTTGATAAAAAAAAAAAATCAAAATCAAAACACTAGAAAAGCAACACAGTGGGAGAAAAAAGAAGTGAGAAAACAACAGTACGGTATATACAACGGTAGACTCTCCAGGACAAAGACCTAATCAGCACCATTAAAAAAAAAAAAAAAAGAAATAACAACCTTAATTATTTCCATTCAAAAACCATTTTTAAGTGAAACCTCTTCAGCGCCGTTAGGGTGAGGGTAATGAGGAACATAACTGCTCCAAGTGACCCTCGACTGCACATCTAATGCCACTTGATCATTGTTCCAACATGAGATATACAATGTCTCATTTATCTCACTGCGCTCTCCTCATTAACCATGCTCTGAGACTCTGAGATGGTCTCTGGAGGCCTAATAGCTGCAATTAGCCAGAGAGCTGTTCTGTAGCCTGAGCGCCATGGAACACATGACACCCAGAGCCTCCTTCACACACATTCAAAAGTTACAGCACATGCACGTATGTGCTGAAAAACCTGTCAGAGGGAATTGTGGCCCTGGCGTGTGTGTGTGTGGAGTGAGAGTAAGACAGACCCAGCAGGCGAAAAGGAGAGTGTCTTGTGCCTTCGCTAATAATGTTGGGCTGAGGGTGCCAGGTTTGATTTCATTGGCTGTCAGGATGAGGACCACTGGGCCTGGATTAGCACGGGGGGTAAAGAGAAGGGGGAAAAATACAGCTATGAATTACAGTCTGTTTTAATAAGGGCTGTTTTTAATTTCACTAAAAGCCTTCCCCATTTGCTGCATTTAAAACTCTTTACCCATTTAAATGTAATCTCAGCCCCAGTGGATGAATGAACAATTGACGTCGTGAAGACACAGATTTTCCCTGATTTGAGATCCATCGTTTCAGAAAATGTTCTTAATAAACATCAAAGCAAATTGACAGGTCTAAGTGGAATGAGGAATGTTATGTATGTTTTGTGAGCAGCACAGTTTAATTACAGATTATTTATTTATTTATTTTGCCATCTGGTGCAAAGAAAAGAAACTATGACCACATACCAAACATATTATCACCATTTAAGTTAAAAACAGTGAGCACGCCCAGCACACACGGAGCAACGTTACTTGTCAGCTACAGCGAAGCTTCTGGCCGCCTAAAGAGCATCCTCTAAATCCAAAATATCCCTTCTCTTTATAGCTCTGTTTTTTGGTTCCTGCCAATCCTGAGGAAAATATCTAGCTCCTCAGCTGCTCGGTGTTTCACTGTGTTCTCCGGCTAGTCTGTCTCCTGTTTTTGGTGCTGTCAGGCACTGTTGGATGTAGTATTTTTGGAGTAAACAGCTCTCTGCTGTGGTGAAAAACAGTGCAATAAGAGCTGTGAAGCTGAACCAAAACCAAGTTGTGCTTTAGCACAGCTAAACAAAGTTGCTGCAGCTCCATAGAACTGAGAGAGTAGCTGTAGAAGCAGGTGATCACATGCAATTAGTCATGTGATGCATTGTTAATATAAATGTATTGATTATAGCTGCATGAGCTTTGCTTTTATGCATGAATATAATATCTGGAGAGCTCATTTCTGTATTTGTACTGGTAAGTGAGACAGCAGATCAACACGAGAGCCTGAAATTCATCTCACATATAGTGATCTTGTACCAGGTCTCACGTGGGCACTACGTCTTAGCCCCAAAATGCATCATGGGACTCAACAGAATGTGTATTTGTCTCAGTATGAGCTGCTGTTCTCTCGATGAGGACGCCTGTCAAGGTCTTATACAAAGGGGAAGAATAGGGTGATAGTGGAGCGTGGAATAGATGATAAGGAAGGAATGAGGAGAAGCATGAGGAGAGGTGGCTGATGTCCAGTTTCTCTACTTCTGAAGCCTTTGCCATTCTGAAAATAGCTCCTGGAAGAGGAGAAGAGGAGGAAAAAGACGGAGAACGAGCAAAAATAAAACAATAAAAGGCGGCACGGACAGCAAAAAGAGGGAGTCGGTTTAATTGCTTCGACCTTACAAGCTGGGTTTAAAACAGGAGCTGGGAGACGAGGAGAAACTGAGACACTGATGGGGAAAGAACAAGGCCTCGTAATCTTCCAGAGACGCTCCTTTTATCTGCCACTCCGCCTCCGAGCCGAGAGCCCGATCCCCAGGGTGCAGCTCGTGCCTCTCTGCTGACATACACACACACACACACACACAGGTAAACCCAGAGCTACACACCAGGGGAGAACGACCAGCAGACAGACAGTTCATCAAACAAGCAGGGAGACACGCATGCAACCATGCAGGCAGACAGACAGACAGGCGGGCAGGTAGAAATGCAGACATGCAGCTAGAGGTGGGCAGGGAGACAGGCAGAGGGCAGGCCGGCTACGCTGAGGCGCCCAATGTCCCCAAGCAGCTAGAGATATTGCCGCTCCACTGAACAGCATAATAACAGTCTCTTCTACTTCACATGGGCCAGTCGATGTGAAAATCTACTCATAGTCGTTCTTTGCTTCAATTTCATCAGGAGAATACACTGTGGCGGGGCCATAAACGGAGCAAATATGGGAGTAAATGACTGCAGGGCTTAAGGAGGAGAAGTTTTCTGGGGCTAAGTAAACTGATTCCAGGGCAGGTTAGTTTGGACGGTATCTGCACGGCAGCGAATGAACAGGAATGTTCACTTCCTTTGTTTGAGCAGGACTGCAGGCTGCAGTGGAGATAAGTACGTTTGTGGATGAGGGTTTGTGCAGTGCAGATCTATCTTCAGATGAGCCCGAGACCCACACCGTGCTCCATGGGGAGCTTAGACGAGAGAAAGAGAGAGAGAGAGAGAGAGAGGTCCTAACACACACACACACACACACATTCACATTTCTGGATTAAGACAGATGAACACCTCTTGGTAGCCGTTGCTATGGCTACTTTGTCAAACTAGCTCAAAGCTTTGAATTATGGCTCTGGATTCCCGCTGCATTACATCTCGCGTGTGCACGCCCACACACACACACACACACACACACAAACACACACACACTCTTTCAGTCTACCACCCTCGACAGTCACTCTCCTCCTTTCACTTTCCACATGATTCACAGGGAAATTATATCATCTGGCGCAATGATGCAGACTCCAAAGTGTGATGGGGCGGCAATTAGCCACATAATGGACGGACAGTCTATCATACATAGGTAATTAAACAGTTCACAGTGTCACCAAACCAGCTTCCTCCACTGCTTTGAGGTACAGACGCGTGTTTTTTTCCTCATGTTTATCATGTTTTCTACCTGAAGACTCGCTGCATTCGTGTTCTGTTGACATTATTTTCTCAAACCTCTGTTCCATATGGTAATCCCTGTGTTTACCTGACTTTTTATTTGCTCGTAGGGTACGTCTCCTGGGCGGACTTTTGAAATAGCCGCAGAGCTGTGAAATGAATCAATTAGGTTGTAACCACAGATAAGTGAATGTTACTTTTTTCTCAGCTTTGCTTAATAAAAAGAAATTCTGTGCACAACGCCGCAAGGCCTTTATTTTTCATTTTCAAGATTGCATAGTGGCTATTGTGGTTTTTAAATTACAGTAGTTGCAGGATGGTGTGTTTTTCTGTGCGGCACAGACTCAAACTTTTAATGCACTATTCATTAATGTGCTTCTTCAGCAGATAGCGCCGTGAAGATAACTTCAGTCACTCACAGCTATGCCTCCTCCTTTTGGGAGTGAACTGAAAAAGACAAGAAAGCAATTATATCTCTACCACCGTGCTCATTTTCAGGTACTCTCTCTCTCTCTCTCTCTCTCTCTCTCTCTCTCTCTCTCTCTCTTTCTGTTCTCCCAGGCTGATGACAAATGGAAGAAGAGGGGCTGAGCTGCAGGTGCTCATGGTGTGTGTGGTGGTGGTGGGTGGGGAGAGGGACATCATGCTTCATTTCAGCTCAAGTTATGGCGATGGAGTACTTCTGATTCATAAGCACTCACACTTTTCAGGGCTTTTAGCTGCAGGCGTTCACTCCTAAAATCAGACCTAATGGCTACTTTTTAGTAGCTGGTCGTAGTCCTGGTCGTGCTCCCCGAAGCAGATCTTTTTCTGGTCAAGCTGTGCACCTACAACTGACCCTATGTCTCTGCCCCATCAGAAACTCTAAGTAACACTAGTAGTATCTACTGTAGCTACACAAACTATTTGAATATGTTTGACAGATTACTTACAGCACGATGTAGTGATATTTACCAAGGCTGCAGCTCACTCACATGCAAGTAAGCTAAAGGTAAAGAACAATGAGGAAGGTGTCAGGTACGTCCAGCAAGCAGCAGACACTAAAACACTGTTTGATAAGATCAAGGGAGTGGACGAAGCATCCATGTATTAATTGAGACTTGCTTGTCAGTCAGATTGTGTGACATGTTGCACTTGATGAAAATCACAATCTGCAGACTGCCCACATGAAATAACTGTGTGGCTGCAAAGTGAAACTTAGTTTGTTAACAATGTTCAAGCAGATGATGGAAAAACGGTTTGGTTTAAATATTCAGCTCTTTTCTGTAAGAGGCTTTACAGTCTGAAACTAATATACTGTAGATGTTAGTGACATTTTGATCAGTAGAAAATGAAGTTCTAGTTTTTCACAACTTTTATTCTTAAATTAAATTACTGAAAGTAAAATAAACTAATATCAACTTAAATTAAATTTAAAAAAAATAGTCAATAAAAGTGAAATGAAACTAAAATTCAAATTGAAACCAAAAATATTACCAATATAAAAAACTAATTTGAGAATATAAAACTATTAGAATCTTGGATCTGGAGCATTTTTGAAATCTCTAAGGAAAATTTCTCTTGCATCTCAAGAACAGCTTATTTTCAGCTTCAGGTAAAGATGCATTGTTACTGACTGGATACAACCATTGTGTTGCTGGTCCTGAACACAGTCACATTTGAATTTCTTATTCTTAACTTTCCACCCTCTACTTGTACTCATCCAGAAAGAATCACCGTACCAGGACATGATAGCTCCTCTTTTATTTCCATGTCTTGCAGGATGTGGAGTAATACAGGAAAATATAAATATACAACATGACAACAGTTCATTTCTTGGTGCAGACTCTAAAAGAAAACCATTATTCTGTATTCCAGCCATAAATAAGTAAATGTATGGGGAGCTGTTCCTTCTCCAATTCTCATCTGTGGGAAAATTGCTTGTAGGACCAGTGTGTGTCATATGATAAGCGTGAAAGTTGTAATAACATAGTTTTGCCACTATGCCAAAATTTCCTCACAGCCCAGCACAGTTCCCAGGGGCTTGGTTTCAGTGTTCGCATTTGCTCGCACTAGCTGTCAACAGCTGATAAAATCAAGCTTGTGACAGTTGTTATTCCGGCTACAAATGAAACGCCTGCTTCGTAAGTGGTAAATCTGCTGCCATTGTCTCTGCAAACTGCAAGCAACCTGTTTTTTTTTTTTTTGTGTGTGTGTTTTTCTACATCGCTGTCAGATATACCTGCATCATTCTTGCCAGGTCTCGTACACATAGATATACAAATGTAGCCTATGACCGAGGCTTTCACCCACCTTGGATCAGAGCCTCTTAAATTCATAGTCAACAATGTGACTTTGTTTGTGATTCATGTTTTCTGGCAGCCGCGAATAGATGCTCGTCGAGCTGCTTTTGTTCTGTTCTGTATCTGTGCTCAGCAACAGCACAACAGAATGGGCCTGTTGGATGCTGAAGTCACATTGCATTGCATCTGCACAGATACTGTATATCAATAGTGTAGAATGCACGTCTTTATCCGACAGCAGTCCTGCATTATTAGGAACATAAAGAAAATACAAGATATCATTCGGTTGGACATGTAACAGGAGTGGATTGCTTTTCGTATCTGCTCAGACAGCGCGTTGATATTCTGCTGCTCTTTGCTCACAGAGAAATGGCTGGAAGACTGCCTTTCTTCTCGAGAGGATTTAGGAAAGCTGAGACAATGACCAAATTAAAGCATCTTTTTTTTTCTCCCTCGCTCGCTCTGGCTCTTCCACTCATGCCTTTTTTTCTCATCTCTTTCTTTCCCCCTATCATCTTTCAATCTCTGTCTCTCTGTTTTTCTGATTGATACAGCCATTTCACAAAGATTTCACACTTGAGGAAGCCCAAATGGGTCTACTCTCATGACAAACAGATCAATTTTTATAGACTTGAAAGTTGCTGGTCTTGAAAATTGTTTGACTATCTTCAAGACACCGTAGAGTTTTGTGGTAGCGCTCTCGTTTTCTCTCTCTCCCTCTCGCTCTCTCTCTCTCTCGGGGCTGATTCTGAGTCATGGGCTTCATATACTGTTGTCATGTCAGTGTCATAAACCATTTATGGAGTTGCTAATATCCATCACCACCCAGATACATTTTGCACAGGTTTTCACGCTCAAATGAACGCTCAAAGGTGGACTACAAAGAGGCCAAGGGCCTTGCATTTTAAGGAGCCTGAAACATTGTTAAATATGCTGACACAAAGACCCGTATGACCAGCTTTATTGTCTGCAGGCTTGTAATGTAAACAGCAGGTGGCTTAGCCTAAAAAAAAAAAAAGATTTTCCATGAGATTCACCTGTCTCTTTACCTTTGACAGCCTGCAGTCACATTTTAGCCTGCTAACATATGCACATATACACCCACCCAAAATACGAACATGTAAATGGGGATAAAAAAAACAAAACATGCACATGCACATTCATATGCATGTGTCTACAAGCATGCACGCACACACACACACACACACACACACACAGACAATGTAATTAAATGCCCGTGACTCCGCCTGCAGTGATATTCTCCTGAACAGATTTTCACAGTGAGCAGAGCAGTCATGTTTCTAAAAACGCTTTGATCACAGTGGGATCCTGCAGTGGTAAGGTGAGCAGCACATTTACATCTCATTCACAGAGTACATCGCAAGGTGAGCCTGCCTCACCGTTCCTTGTTTCCATTCCCTGTGTTACTTTTTACTGCAACATACATGAATTGCATTAGGGCAACTGGAGGTTCATCTGCCAACAATCATTACAGCACTGGCTGCTGCTGTTTTTCTTTGCCACCATGTTGCTTAAGTTTCCTTTTCACCAAATTGGTTGTTTTTTTGGTTTTTTTTGCAAGTAAAGTTTACATGGAGTTGGCACTTTCCTCCATCGCCATGGTGCCAACTTTGCATATTCAGTAGTTTCTGATGAACAGAATAAAAGAAAAAGAAAGAATCTCTGGATCATACAGGCCTCATCTGGTGGAAATATTGACAGCTCAATAAATAAAATGTGAATAAAGACATTTTTCAGGCACAGAAGGAACATTTCTGGTCAAATTGATTTCTCCTGTTTTCATGCACCTTGGATCTGTGTCAAACTGTAGGTGCATTGAGTGAGAATGTGAGCAAACCACAATTATCAGGGCTGTAATTCTCCATCTGTCTCACTGACATGACTGTGGCACTATGGATGACATCATTTACCAGTCCGCTAAATCCTGAATAGACAGCCGCATAAGGAGCCAGAATGGTGGATTGTGCACCAGAGGGCAATGATTTGTAACAATGATAGGGGGACAGTAGATGGAAGGACAAGCTGAGCTTGATTTACTTCTCAGCCAACAGTGTGGCTGCTTTGACTGAAATCTGCAGAGGTGTATAGCCCCATGGTGGCCGTCTGCAGGTCCAATCACGCTAGGTAATGATGCCCTGCTCGGTTTGTCCAGTCCCAGACGGGACTGAAACCAGGTGAGTCTGATTAATCAGGAAGCAGCTACACAGCTCTGGTAAACAGAAAGCAGACACAATTCATATATCACTGCATGATTGTTCTCAGCTGCACAGGATGGAGCTTATTCACCCGTAATCACTTCTGAAATCTGTTCCTGTTAGCATGTGAGGATGCACCTTTTGAAACTCTCTTGCAAAAGTTATGTGGCGGTGGAGAAGGATTCATTCCCTTGTTTGAAGTGCTGCTTTTAAAAACACAAGTCCCGAACATTTTAGATGATATCTTCCCATAATGCAAATCAATTGATTCACAAGCTACTGACGTCCGACGCTGACCCCAAAGGTCAAAACCACTGACAAAGAGGTATATGTTTTCTTCTCATGTTGGAATGAGATACATCCAGGTTATTTTTACAACAGTAGTTAATTTTTAAAATACTTCCCACTTTCTCCGTGAGCTGACAAGACCCGAGGCTGTGGTCAGTGGTCAAAGGGATATCTCATTACAGGGCAAACATCAGTAGGTTCAGGAGATGTGCTTTCTTATTGATTTTGCGATGTATTGGAGAAATGTGCACACACGCATGGCAGACTATAGTCAGGTCATTTTGGTTAGAATCGATTCGTCTGAGGGAGAAAGGTAGGAAAAGGAGGAACCATGTTGAAAATGACTTGACAGTGAGAAATAATGACTGGGATACAAACACACACATACATATATGATCATCTGTACATTTTCACCACAGTATTGTTTCTGAGTTAGGTGCTGCGTGTCTGAGACCACAAAAAAAAATGTCCTCCTGTTTTATTTCTAATTAGATGCACTTCAGCATGAGGAGCTCACATGAACTAATTCTGCAGTGCTCACTCTCCTTATATAGTCTACCTTGGAAAGATGTGTTGGCACAAATCCCAATAGGCAAATGAGGTAAAACTCATTTTCTTAAAAGCACCCTATGGAGTGGCTGAATACTAATGGTGTCGTGGAAAAACCTTTTTACAAGTGGCTTTCTGTTTGCAAAAAAAAAAACCACGAGGACACACATGGACGCCGTAGACATGTTGGCCTCTATCACCAGCTGCACATTTGTGGCCATCAACAAGCAATGAAATGTGGCACAGGCAGTGAGGACAGACACTGCAGAAAAGCAAAAAACATAAATAATAATACAAAAAAGTAAGCAATAAAACATGATGACCCCTTGTGGTCAAAGCAATATTTTACCACAGAATGTAGTATGAAATAAACATCTCTGTACCTTTTAGTTTCATGTGTGTGACGCACGCTAATCGACACATGAGGTCGATGAGGTTTTCAAATCACCAATACAAAGAAGACATAGCGCATCAGTAATTATGTGGGTCAAGCACTAAAGGAAGGCATAGGAAGATGAAGAACAGCATGATGACCATTACTTCTCTCTGCATGCGAAGCATATTCCTCAGTCTCGTATCAGTATGTACGGGAGCATGGGAAGAAAACAAAACTGAAGGTCGTGACACCAGTAAGATGTAGAATATGGATAGTGTTGTCTGGGAAATTATATTTTGTTCTTTTAAAAGTAAACATAGACTGCATCATCTGCATCCACAGCAGTTAAATCTCTATATTACAATCTGCTACATAGACATCAGTGTGTGACAGCTGGAAAAAAAAAACACAACTTCACCATCAATAATGAACCTTTTTAATGCACAAGCTGAAATGTTTTCCATATAAGCTCACAGTGAATCTCCTCCACATTGTTCATACATGGATATTATCGTGGTGCTGATAGGACTGCTCTCCATTTTCCAATGATTTTCTGTCCAAGTTGGTGCATAACACTCCTTCCATTATCTCGTGAAACCCAAGAGCTCGGCCATAAACGACAATTTCACCAATCAATGCTGTAATTTCATACTGGAATATACAAGGAGTTACAAATGGGGTTACAGAGAGGATGTGTGGGCAGCAATGTCACATTTTATCCCCAAGACGCCGCGAATAAAAGAAGACATCAGTGGATCTGTCTGGCGGCAGAGGGTATCAGTAGGAAAAACGGACAATTGGACACTTTTATCTGCGGTCTTTGATGTTGGGGAAGAGGCAGAGGGAAGTTCAAGGACAACTGCTGTGACACAGCAGGGTGTGGACTGAGGCGGGGGTGGGGTGGGGTGGGGTGGGGCAGGCGGGTGGGAGTTCTGCAAGGATGCATGGAAAAAAGATAATAAAGAAAATGTGCAGGTTTGCATGAGAAAGGAACTGACTGAGATAAAAGAGAAAGATAACACGGAGAGTGAGAAAGGAAGAGACAGGTGCCTCAACAGTGACTGGTCTTTAAACATTTACCTGTGCCTGCCTATGCTGAGGGGAGAAATGGCTGTTTGATGCCATTACACTTCTATTACAGCTGTAGTTAATGGCTGTGTCACAGTCTATTAACTGCATTCATCTTTGCCTCTGATATATAACAGGACATCAGCGTTGAACAAAGACAGATGACTGTGGCTCCCTGCTACGCCATTACAACTCCTTACCTTATTTCCATGCACAGGATGAGGTGGAGGACGTACGCACACACACACACACACACACACACACACACAGGACATTCACCACAAATACAGGGGGTAACACGTACAGCCTACATTGGAATATACTGTTCATTGTACCAAACAGAGTATTACAGACATTTATCTTTCTGTCTTCTCTGCAATAATGTACATGTAGCAGTGACAGCCAGCAGAGTGTGATAAAGGGAAATGCAGTGAGGTGATTTTAATCTAAACACAAGGATCCGTGAGATCAGAACATATGACTTTAAGCCTAGATTCTGTTTGGATGGATGCAACATGCACATGAGAAAACCCAATTGGACTCCAACAATAGTTTAGTCTAAACGTGGAAATGAAAATTTGTATCTTTTGGCTTTTATTTGATAAAAACATCCAATCTGCAGAGAATCTGAGGGGAAACTACTGAAAGACATGTTTGTATAAGTGTGAGACAAAGGCAGACATGAATAAAGAGCTCGTCGCACATTTAGTTAATTTCATAAAGGGATTATACATGGTCTCAGCAGTGCCTTCAAATGAGCCCTTCTAAAATGAGACTTTCATTGCTGCTCTCCTCCCTGCTGGCTCTCGCTGCGCACTGTTAACCTATTTAGGGCAGCTTTTAGACCCATCCTTTGCCCCTATACGCTTTCACAATTTATGAGGCCTAATCAATACGGAGTGGAGCACCTACATGAGAAATGGTTCAAGGGAAACCACAGAGGAGAGCACATCAAACAGAGACACCTCCCCCCGCCCCCCGCCTTCCTGAAAAAGATACCACTCTCCAAATTAATATAACCTAATACACAATGCGGAGAGCCCACACCCCAGAGTGAGCGGGCAGGGCCTGGAGGCTAATACCCTGTTAAAGCAGTTTTACTTTACCCTCTCTCCTTCCTGCCTTCATCTACACCCTCTCGTAAAGCTTTATCAAAAGCTAATTATCCTCAAAAACAATGAAATAACTCACAGGATGGCAGCCCCGTACATAGCTTATTGTATGAGCCTCTCGGCGAGAGCACCCCACAAAAATTATATTGTCACTTACCTATTAATGAAGACAAGTTTGCAGCCACTCTTTGGTCCATTTTAATTTTTATTAATTCTCTGTCAGCCCTCATTATGGGCATTATTAAGCTGCACCCGGAAGCAAAACAAGGCTTTTGACCCGAGCAGGAGTTAGAATAAATCTCTCTTCATTATTTAGCGGCTGTGAGCAGGCAAAATACCTCAACAAACAACCTGGCAGGGGGACGTACAGTGTGTGGGGAGAATTTAGAGCAGCTGAGAGCTATCGAAGTGGTGAGTATGTTTTGTCTGTGTCTGTGTAAGGTACAGACAAAGAATATTGAAGTGCTGATTTAGTCTGATAATGGGCATTTTTCACAGAAGACATTTGCTTTTCATACTACGGCAAATCAAAACGTGTGCTGCGAAAAAAAGGCCTTTCACACTGAGTTGCCAATCACAATAACAATCACCAAATAAATTGAGCTGCTCCAGCTACCTGTAAATCCATCAGGTTGGTGACTAAAACCTCTACGTCCGGGAACATTTTAATCATACTACTACTACTGCTCTTTCTCTGGTTGTTAAGTGTGAACACCATAGTCAGTCTGACACATGTGCAGTATCAGTAATTCTCAGTTCTCCAAAGGTCACGGCCTCCGTCTGTCAGACTCGAAAAGCCTCAGATACAAGTCGATCACAGCAGAAGCAGAGATGTTAATTTCTCCACTCGTACAGTTATAGAGCCATAGTGCAGTGCCACAGGTAAACTTATAATATCTCTCCATAACTACAGAGCTGAACTTCCAAAGGTTATCTGTTATAAAAATGTCTGATGACACCAGAAAATCTCAATCACACTATTCTAATAGAAATGATGGGCACCGATTGGCTAATGAGCCTGAAACTGCACCATTCCAGTCGATTTAACCAGTCGGCCTTCAGCCCTTTCATCACATCACGTGCAAACACACCCCGCGGCTCTCACTGTACATCCCCCAAAGCTCAAGGTTTCTACACTTACTGAAATCAGGGAGTGTGAAACAGATCCCGTGTCTCTAACCAAGACAAACCTGGCCACGCTCAGTTCTTCACTATTCACAGTTGTCTTTCTGGCAGCTATATTGGTTGTTTACCCCCCACCCCTCGTTCCAGGAAGAGGGAGCCATTGTTAAATGATCCATTCTTTTTTCTGTGGCTCCATTGGCTCGTCCACAGCTTCTGGTCAGTGGAGAGTGGCTAATCTGCCATGCTGTCTGTGTTTGTAGGGCTGTAACAGCACAGACTGAATGTCATTGGCATTCCCCACACAGTAGCCTTTCCTACCAATCTAACTGCTCCGCCCGTCTGTCTCCCTGACCGCAAATGTCCACACTGTCTTCTTGACTGCTGAACTGACTGACCACCTGCCCAACCACCTGGCTGTGTCGGACTATATCAACATCGAATTTCCTAAATGTCTCTCTCTCCTGAATTTTTGCCTTCATGCTGATCTGTGTCGCTACCCGTCTACAAATTTCTCTTTCAGACTCCTCATAAAGCCCCAAACATGTGACTACCTGACCGTACACCCCGTCTCAGTATCAATACCTGTGTGAGTGGATCACACATGACATTAGCAGACAGGTAAATGAAGATGAAATGAACATCTATTATTGACAGGTTTATTTTGTCATAACACATCAAAAGGTAAAAAGGAAACGGTACAAAGAAAAATGAAATTAACCTTGAACAGAAAGCCCTGTGAGTCACTGCAAATCGTTTCTTTCAAACTATTTGTCCTTCATCTAGAAGTCATTAACTATTTCAGGTTTACTGAGGATAAACTGGGCATTCAAGGTGAAAAGCTCAGTGCCACTGTGATAATCAGAGCGAGGGGAACGGGACGACAGCTAACGCTGAAATGGATCTCTCGCTGTGGAAAAAAAATTGCATGTGGTGCATTATTTTTTTATTTTTTTTTATTGTTAGGTCAAAAACGCTTTGTGAAGCATTTATTGCAGTGAGAGGGACTAACAGATGAATTTCTCACAGGGATAATGTGCAGCAAAGCTTCTTCCTCCGCATGTTGCCTCTATAAATATTCAGACGCAGAGTCCAGGGGTCATGTTGGGCCAAAGGAAAGCAGTGGTTATTCAAACAGCACGTTGAGATCAGGTCATGTTGATTGAATGACCCTATGGCATGGCTCATTTCATTTGTACATAATATTTTAAGTATTGTTTATTTTACTTTTTCCCCCTCGCAGTTCTTGGATCTGTTTTTCTCCCGTCATCAGTTTGGCCTTTTAACCTTTTAATTAATCTATCGTTGTTCCTGATGAAATGTTGGTGATCAAAGGCCAAGGTCACTGTGACCTTAAACTGTAACTTGACCACTAGGATTGTTTTTTTTTTTTTTTACTAACCTACAGAAACAAACAAACAAGGTGCAATGTGTAAGATGAACTTTATAGATGCTGTTAGTTTCAGGTTGTACAAGCTGATAGTCTACTGGCTTCACAGAGACAAAGGAGCAGTGTATACGGTGTCATCTATTACTCTGGAGGAATGCAATAAACAATCAACAACAGTACCGCAGATCCACTATAACACGTTCCCTTAAAACACGTTCGGCTGTCTTACAGGTCGTGTTTCTCGACTCCTTCCTAGCAAGCATTTACGTTCAGGAACCTTTTGTTCTTCTAACATCAGTAATGATTTTATTTGCCATCAAAAGGCATTTAAATCTGATCCACTACAGGTTTCAGGTTGCATTTCTAGACGATAACAGATTGTATCAGCTTTCACTTTGCTGCCACATTAACAATCTGCAGATGACCTTCCCATTAACATCTGCAGGACACCTGTATATCCTCACACCCTTCCTTTCATTCCTCTCTACCTCCATCCTTTGTCCTCCCATCACTCTCATCTCCTTTATCTTCCCTCTAAAAGCCCCAGCTTGTTCAATTAGACATCTGCCTGGCTGTCCAGCAGCAGCAGCGTTGTGACCAGCCACTTTGATGGTGCGACCCCAGGGATCAGGACAGGTGAGTGGGCCGCAATCAGCCGCTTTCATTACTCCCTTAACCACTGCAGAGCAACCAATTTACCGCAGGGTTACCACTGAACCTATTAACCTGTTAGCTTGCACGGCCACTGCAAGGAAATTGGATGCTGGAGGAAGGTAATGTGGTGTTTTCTGATGGAAATAATGTAATGTGTGCCCTTCAGGTGGAGCAAAATAACAGAGAGGGGGCGTGCGCATGGGAGTCCACGATGCATGGTTGCCTGTACTACAGTCATCAAACATATAATCAGGAACCTAATCTAAGAGATTCCTGTCACTTATTTAAATTACCACTTCAGTGTCGGAGTCGCTCTCTCAGCTCCTCACTTCTTATTTTCCACCAAAAGCCGTGACAGTGTTTTTTTTTTTTCTATGCAAGCTCATTATATCATGGTGTCTTTTTACAGCAACATAAAAAAATAAAAAGTCACACAGAAATATCTTTTAACAAGCACAACACAATCTTTGAGTGGTTTAAATGTTAACCTTTCCTTTCCCTATACATTTCCTAATGGCTTTACAATGATTTTATTACCAGCATGAAAGCTGTGTGTATGGACTGATGTTCTGAAAAATGCTACAGGACCACAGGCTTTTAGTTAAGATGATGGTATAGGTGTATGAAATATTACATTTTTGGATACATTTAGTCAAAGGGGGGGAAGGACATGGGTTTTAAAAGTGTTGATGCTTCAGTCAGACTTGGAAATTAGCCCTGACTTCCTGTCAAACAGCTTTCTCTGAAAACAAATAGCATAGATTATGTGTCCAACACTTGACCATCTATCATCTCAGTTCAGTTGTGTTAATTGCTGCATGCACCCCCCTACAGAGCTACATTGGCTTAGATGTTAATGTAACGAGTAACACCTCAATAAATTAGATATAGTAAATGAAATGCAGAACTCGCAGATACTTGCAGGAATACGGATAAAGTGCATATTATAACTCTCTAAACTGTGAACGATGTCATTGGACACTTAGCCAGCAACCAAACTGCCTTCTGCAAACTAAATCCTGCCACTACATTGTTCTAACGAGGTCCTGGACTGATCCAAGCAAGTGCTGCTTAAGGAGTTTAAAACCTTGTGGTGCACATTAAATTTTCAAAGCAGCAAAAGTGGTTTGTTTGGAGTAATTACACAAAGAGCTGTAGGCCGCTGTGATTGAAACAAGGCATCAAGAAAAAAACAGGACCACCTACAGAAATCAAACTCTAGCCCAAATATAAATTGTACTGTCAAAGAGAGAAGGTTAAAGAAAGAGAAGGAAACGGAAACAGGCAGTAAATGTGTGTGGGACTAAATTTGAACATACATTTCCTCCAGGGCTGAGGCCACAACAATAAGTGTAAACTGTTTACACCAACTTAACAGGGATAAGAGAAAAATCCCATAAAAAGAAAAGAACATGAAAAAAAATAAATGTGAAACACAGACCAAGAGAGAGTCGGAACACAGAGCAAAACCTCCTCTCAAATACAAAAGTAGATCAGTGGAAACAACTAGAGCTGAGTCCATAGACAGGTACGAAGAAAGCAACAAGCAGGCCGGAGCTGGTGTTTGTGAAGAGAGTGTGTGAAAGCGTAATAATAACTGACAGTCTGGCAGTGAGTGCACGGTGCCTGATAGCCTTTAAGGAGCTCTGGAGCTGCTGCAGAGCAGCTGCAGGTGCGGGGGAGAGCAGCCGAGGGCATTCGATCAAGAATCTCCTCTCCTGCAGCTGTGTGGAGTGGAGGATGGGCGAGAGCGCGAGAGACGCGCGGCCAGGTGAGCGAGAGAGTGTGGAGTGAACTTAGAAACAAGGGGAAGAACCAAGACAGAACCTGAATACAGAGCAGAACCATGTGCGTGAAAAACAAGTGAGAGCTCAAAAAGGTCACATGCAAGTGAACCAACACGTTTTTCACACAACTTCCTGGTTATAACTGTGCACCCTAACCTTTAAATATGTAGCGTCAAAATATAGCAAGCGCCATCATTCTGCTTCATTAACACACTCTCATTCTTATCTCAGCAAGTCTCACTTATTAACCTGCGATTTCTATATCAGCGCATCATTCAGAGCGACTCTCTCCACAGTATGTAAGTCATGAATGTGTAAGTGCCTCTAATTTTGGAAGGAGAAAGGAGAGCTGGAGCAAGGTGACCCCGGCTGTGTTCTTAATCATCAGCTGGTCTGGATGAGGTTAAGAATGGAAATTGGTTTGGCTCTGTAGTGAATCTATTATCATATCTCCTCATCCACATCCGCTCCTCCTTCTTTGTTTCTCATCTCTGTCAGACACCATTTTACATCTCTCTCGCTCCCCCTGTCTATCTGTCTCCTCTTTGTCATTCACTCTTTTTCCTCGCGCTCTCTTCTTCTCTTGACTTTTTTTTTTTTTTTTGTTCTCTGATGTAAAGACTGCCTCAGCATATTGATAATGGGATTTATTTAAATAGCCCTCCTTAAAGCGAAGGACATTCTCGATGACATCTGAAGTTATTATATGAAATCCTGTAGGTGTCGGCATTATTCCTCCTCTGCCACTGGTCTCCATAATCCCCTGGACTCTTGCTGACCAAGAATCAGATGTTCATTCTGTATTTTTAATCACCTGCTTCAATTATCAATATGATTTGGGTTATATTCAGTAAGTAATTCCACTCAAGACAAAACGATTTCTCTTCTCCAGTGCTGCACACGACTTGCAGACAGTTCGCACACACAGTGCAAGGTTTCACTACGAGCACTTGTTGGTTCATTAGGAGCCTGTCAGAGTGACTGACTGACTGTGCCTTGTTAGGCTGATTAAACAATCACATCTAATTAGGTGCTGTATCATGGCTCAGTTCACATCTGCTGTAGCATCAGAAAGTTTGAGGATACACTATGAGCATTAAAAAAAAAGATCCTGTGGTCCGTCTGCCACCTGAGTACGGAGCCGTAGCTGGGAGAGTAAGCATCCACCTGCCTGATCACGTGTAGCTGTACCTAATAATCACTAATAACCTCTCCAGCATACATACTGAAGGTAGATTAAGGTTGAACATGTCCCCTGAGACCATGCTACATTATTTATCTAATAAACAGTAAATGAGTAAAAAAAAAAAAATCAATATACCGATGCAATCAAGCAAATGCAGCTAATTATAGCATGTGAGGGAAATAAGAAACTTGCTGCAGGGACAAAACAAAATAAATTGATTTTAAAAATTACCAGTGGGCGTGTGTTAATTTGTTCACACTGATGTGTGCACAAAACAATAGAAGTGAGGGCAAGAATCAGCCAAACAAAGTGTAATATCAATGAAAAACAGCATCACATGATGCAGACTATTTAGCTATATAGCTTTATTTTCTATACAGCCTCAGTCAAACGGTAAGAGGTGTTGTCACATTAAAACACAGACTCTCAAACAGCAGAGAAATCTTCTCTCCTCACTTTCAGAGGAGTGCTCTCTGCGAGGACTCATTTATCGACTTGGTGCTCTTGGACGTGATGTTCACCTCAGAGAGACGTTTTGATAGGTCTCTTATTTGCTATACAGTCCACATGTATTCTGCAGAGCCAACGCGGGCCTCTGGAAACAGTTTGGCAGTGAAGCATCAAGCCAGAGAAATGTTCACAGAGTCAAGTGGAGGCCAGATACAACATTAACCTTCTATTGCTTCAAGAAGCTGAGTTCTGGGAGGTGAAAGGTGCCTCTGTTACAAACTGCAGCCTGAATCCTTTTGGCACACACAGTCCAAAACTGGGGGCGTTGTTGGTTTTATTTTTGCCTTTCAAAAGTTCAAATGGGAGTAGTTTATTCAGCGACTGTTCACTTTTTCAATCCGCAGCTCTTCACCGGCTGCTGCAGCAGAGCGACAGCCGGTTCAGCCAGGTTAACACATGACCTGATGCTGATTGTTACACTAAAGCCATTCATTTGGTGGAGGGAGAGTTCCTCACCTTCAGCCACATTCAAATACATGAACAGATGTTATTAATATATAATACATTAGCTGTATGTGCATTGAAGATAACCAGCATCGTGTCTGATACTCCTGTTAGTTGATGCACCTTCATGAAAAAATAAAAAACAATGCAGAAACAACAGGTAAATCACAGTGACCTTTGTGAATCCGATTATGTTGGCGCCACATGTTTCCCTCAGTTCTCTAAGATGCTGCCATATGTTCCCACTGCGAGCAACGTGATCAACAAGTCACCAGAGGTCCATTTATTTCCTACCGAGCTTACTGAAGAGGGAAACTCAGCCAACCCGATGACAGACAACAGACTTGTTGGCCAAAAATAGTTGGCTGCAATGAGGGGAGTGACTCGGGTAAAGGCGAATGATAAAAACAGAGTTGGTGAAAGTATACGGGAAGTTTGAATAGTTCTGATAAAGGAGTGAATAGCTGATTAGAAGACGCTTGATGTGAATAGATTATAAGTAGAAGTATTTGATTAAATGTAACGTAAATGTAATGTTCACTTCATAAGGTTCTACGTCAATGTTTGCAGCTTGTTGAGTGAGCTGCCACCAAATGCATAAGTAAATGCAAGATAAATCAGTGAATACATGTTTATTAACATATTTATCTGTATTCATGAAATTGGCCTTTTTCACTGGAGACATTATGTCACAGTAGGAAAAGCGGTACGGGTAAATAATAAAATGAATGATGGCTCACTGGGGTACTTACAACAGAGGCATCATACTGTTTAGTGCCAACTGTACTTCACTATGACTGGTACAATGTCTGCAGAGAAAAAAGATATACTGATTGATTTTATCAAATGAAATGAATGAGAAGTCATGGATTCAAATATTCTTCACTTAGGTTTTGTAATGTTTTCAGCTTTCAGCATCTCACAGACCACAGGGAGAGCATCCATCTCTCACAGCCAATCAGATCGCTTCACTCTTTGTTTGACTGCCGACATAATTTTTCATGCAAATAACAGCCCCACCTAGCAAGCCTGCAAAATGAATAACAAGTTGATTATAGCCATTTAAAACCTCCCACTTCATTTCAATCTGAGTTAGCACCATGAACGGCAGAGTCAGAATCGCGCTCAAGCGATGGCTGCATCGCTGGGGGTTGACGTTTATGAATTCAAATAATGTTGGAGAGGAAAAAGAAATAATATGCACACTCCAATTTTTGGAGCTGCAGAGCACGTGGATGCAATCAGAGCCGCAAACACCTCCCAAAAAGTGTAAATGCACAGTAAGATATAATTACAAGGACATTTATTTGCCTAACCTACATTAAAGTGGATGATCCATTGGCTTTGATGGGGTTTAATTTACCATCATGGTCGCTTGCTAGTATAATAGTAACATGCCCTGACCAAAAAATAATTAAAAAAAAAAACCTTGAAAACATGTGGTGTGATAATACAAACAGATGCTACAAGAAAGGCATCACATCCCAAACATCAGTTATACACAATTTACTTGATTTCCTACTCTTTGGGCAATTGAATGAGCTCGTGAATGAGTCAGTGAGTAGATATCAATAGCAGGAAATAACATGATTCAGTGCACTATAATTAGAGATTCAGCTAGATGAAAAGAGAAGATTTGCTCTTTGACACGGGTCACCCGCAGAGAAACACAAATACTATCTAAATGTCATCAAGCTCACTGTAGCTACAGAGGCTCGTGTGAGAATGCACACAGCGAATTCATTATTTTCATCTATTTTCATCTCAGCGCCATTATAACTCTGTCAAAGGAATGTGACTCACAGAAGAAGAGAAATTGGAAAGCAAAGTTAAAAGTCACAGCCGAGGAAAGTGTTCGATTTTATTTTATTTTTTCCCCCACCACCTCTCAAACAAGAAATGCTCTGTGGAACAAACAAGAGTCCAATATTAATTTGTTCGAGCAGATTTCAGCAATGATCAAACGGGACAATCTCTCTATTAGATATGACGAACTGCTAGATTGAAAACTATCCCCTGCTTTATCTCTTCTTCTTGGACTTGGTGGCTAAAGCTATCAGAGCAGGGATCAGTAATTACTGCAGGTTGCCAACAATTTATCACTGAGATCCCAGTGGGGGCCCTTCGCGGTCGAGGCTGGACGTGGTTGCACGCCAACATGTGCGCTCACACACGTGAAAAGCGTGGACACAAACGCACCCAGTTGTCACGCAGACGCACACAAAGTCACGCGCGTGCCCGGAGCTTTAAAGACACACAGGTGTCAGTGTGACAGTACATTACCTCTCTGTCCTTTGTGATAACGCTGAGTGCCTTGAGGTTTTGTATGGCTCTGTTAGACACACACACACACAGGAGCAGCAACTGCTATCCATTTACTAAATTGTGTGTGGGGTGGCCAGCAAATTAGTTTCTATAAATATCATGTTTTGCTTTGGTATTTTTTTCTATTAGTTTTCATTTTGCAGGTAAACAAACCACTCTCTTCTTGACGCTATGCAACATTAACATAAAAACCAATTAAACAAATTACGTCGGCCATTGATTAATTTTTACAGAGGCGCATTTATTGAGTGTAACAAGACGTTTCTATATTTATTTTACACTTAGTGAAATAAGGCAGGCCTGATTATTTCCTCGGCCCTGCCATCAACTGTCAGCAGCTCATCAAAATAATTCTGTTACAGATGTTGAACCACACAGCAATCCATCATCAAACAGCTAAGGTCGCGTTGTACGTCATTTTCTGGGCAGTTTACACCTGTCGCCGTGCACACGCACACGTTCAAAAGACACACTGCACACAAACCCTACATCACCATACTGTTAAATTTGATTTATGGAAAGTGACAGCGGCATCAGTGTTTTTAATTATTAATGGGACAGGGTCTGTGGGAGTCATCTCTCAATCCCACAAAGGTAATGGGGTTATTCGTTGTGGTGGAGGCCCTTAAACTTTGATTCATTTGACAACCGTCCCTTGTGTCAAGTGGAACAGCAACAGCAGGTAGATGAGAAGGCTATTCCAAGTGATCCTGTGACATTGACCTGCCTCACTGCAAGGTACACACACACACGCATGCACAACAGTAAACACAAGCTACACACACACACATTTAAACCCATTTAATCTTCCAGCCAGTGTTGCAAGTCCTCCTATTGAGATACTGATAGTATTACACGAGCAAAAGGTCAAGGGGTGACCCCTTTTAAATTGCACCTCAGTTAGACTGAATAAAAAAAACACACTCAGAGGTTAAATGAAAAGGTTAAGTGATCCCACGCACAGCCTAATATCCCTCCATAAAACTGAATGTCATCCCTCCTCGCACTTCCTGTTTATTCAGATTTTAAAAAAAAATGTAACTGTAAATGCATCTCACGTGGCTGCACACTGTGTTTATCATTCAAGGCATCTGTCCTGCCGCACAGGGGTGGGGAAGGCGCGGCGCTTCAATCTGTGCTAATTACAACCCTCCTGTGAAGGTATCCACTGTATTCCAAAACCTTTTCGCTGCTCCTTTTTGCGAAACTGCAGGAGCCCAAAACAAATTAGTGTAGTAGCTGGAAAGTGCCTCCTAAGCAGTGGCAGAGGTCAACTAGCTGAAAACACGTTACGGTACCCTGGACAAGGACAAAGCAGAAAATGGCTCGTGTGTTTGCAGTGGACAAGTGCAGAATTAGAGGATGTTCAGTATAATATCACAGTGACATACTGAACCCTGCTGCACACATATGCTTATGTGCAAAGTCTCCAAGCAGTTTTGCGCTAGCACACTGTGAACAAAGTCCAAATCTATTGCAATAGGTAATAAATCATCTCCTTCCCCCTCTGTAAAAACTTAATAATAATAAGAAGAAGAACTTAAAACCTAAAAGGTTGCTTGGAAAGTGTTGAAGTAAAATAACGGTCAAATAAATATTAATGAGTTAACCCAACTAAAAAATTTTAAAGTTTAGCAAACCCCTAAAAGTTCCTTGGAAAATGTTGAAGCATATTTTATCTAAGTAGGTTTTTTTTTTTTACAGTGGTTTGAGTGCAAGCGCAGCCATGAATCCCTCCAAAACTTTTGACAACAAACTGAATAAAAGAGAAGGTTGGAGAGGCTGGAGATCAGCAGTTCATCTTGATAAATATGGGAAAATGTTCCAGACCCACTCATTAGTCCTGACCTGATGTATAATTCTGGCTCGGCAGCCTGTCGAAGCAAGTGCAGTGAGAGGCAGAGAGAGCGAGAGACGTGATAGGAGAGGCACAGAGAAAAAGAACAGCTGGTGACAGCACGCTGCACGATGGCATTTGCAGATGAAAAGAGACCTTGTGACTTTAAAAGGCAGTGAAAGACGAGTGCGAGGAGAAAAAGAGGAAATTATAAGAAAGTGGCAGAATTAATGGACCCACAGTAGACAACTGTTGTCATCTTTTGACACCTATCACTGGCAGTGAAATCGATTCATTTACTACTAACGACACCTTATTTGAATAAATTAGCAGCGACGTACAACCTGCAGAGTCTGATGCTAATTTTGATGCCTGTGTTTTGGGACTGTTACAAATGTGAGGTAAGTAAAGGTAGTTCTTGGTGGAGTGGTTATTTATTTATGTACAAAACTGACTCCATGATCACACTGCATGTCTGCTTGATCTGTAAATAAGCAACTGTTTGCTAAAGGATCTGTCAACATTGAACATTATTCTATTCATATTACAACGTTATATTACACCTTGCTCCTAAAAAAAAGCCAAAGGCTGATTTATTCGAATTTGAAAAATGCTTTCAAAAAACAGTCACATTTTAATAAAACTTTTATAATGTTACTAACATTACATTACTGATTTGATGAACCAAGTGCAAACGTCCCAGGTGCAGTGAAATAAAGGCCGTGTACAACATTCAACTCTCTCCTTTTGCTGAACGTGCAACAGGCGGCTGGTTCCAGCATCATGTATACTGCTGCCACACATCTGCTTCATTGTGAGTGTTACAGTACACACAAAGTAGACTTATAACATAAAGAAAGTAAAAAAATATATATATATAAATAATGTTTATGAATATTAAATGAATACAATTTCTTAAAAATCCATCTTTACTGACCAAAACTGATAAAGCAACTTGATAGTGACTGAACCGAACTGAACAGCTTGCATTTATTTCAGCAGGTAAAAAAAAAAATGAATATGCAGTCTAAACTATGCAATTAATATGAAATCTTGTCCTTACTGTACCCTCCCATTGTGGTAATGCAGCCTCACCGTTAATAAATACAACTGATCGCTAGTCACACACCGCTGAATAATTCTCTTGCTGATTGGAAAATATATTGGGAAGCCTGGAGCACAAAGATATGAGTTTTAATTTTGTTTGCTGAGGCATTCTGAGGGATAAACAGATAGTGGCATGATCTTAGACAGCCAGAGATGGATTTCCTGGTTACTTTTTCACGGTTGACTTTCTTTGCGTAGCGTGTACTAACACACTGGTAATGAGATTTTTAAGCTGAAATGACATTAAAATACTAGTACCCATCTAGAGTGACAAGGACAGCTAATGTGAAGTGAATACTAATAAACTTACTGTAGTTAGGTGAGGCTGTGTGTTTTCAGGTTGTCAACACCGAGACTTCCAACTTCAACACGCTCCACTTGAAATATAATGTGAATCTTTGTGGCCATTCTTTGATCTCTCAATTCTTTTCTGCTACAATCAAGTTGAAGTTTGGAAAGAAACACTGTCTAGTAATAAATAATAAATCATCACCCATCTCGCCATTTGTTACAATTTACTAAATATCACTCTGCCCCACTTCGTTAAGACCTACAAACCCCTCTTCTCCCCTTAAATGAATCATGACTGTCTTTTTCCGGCAGTCCTGTGGAAGAGACATTCATTGACTCTCAATTACTAAATATGGGATGCAGCTGACCTAATATGGAAATCTTGCAACATGTCTCGCAGAGGCGGGGAAATGGGATTTGTGCTAGAACTGAACATTGGTTCTTGCAATTGTAAGGTAATGGAGGATATATCCTGCTACATTTCAGGCAGACAAAGGGATTTGCTTTCACTGAAAATCTTTCCGACCTTGTTCCAAACCCATTTGGAGGTGTAAATTCACCACACTTCACTCTCAGAAGTCAAATTTCCCCCGACTCCCTTGATAATTCCTTCTGATCCATTACCCAGCATGCCGATGTGTCTTGTTGTTTGTAGCCACTGTGCAGTGCCGTCTGCTGCAAAACATACAATCAACCGGAGGCAGACCTAGCAGACACAGAAGAATTTATTTGGTAAACAGGGTTTTATTTGATTTCCCATCGTGCTGCGGAGTACAGTGGTGGAAAACAATATTGTGTTCATTAGTTTATGTGCATTAGCAGAGGAATGTAATGGTTTATGCATACAAGGCCAACCGCGGAGGGCTCGGATGATTTAGGATGATGCTCATTTTATGGAAATCAAAGCAAGAAATAAGAATAGTTCTTGTGATGCACAGACGCTTCCTCCCCTCCTCCTGGTTGTCTGTGTACGAGCAGCTCGGTGCCTTCCTCACCCTCTTTCTCCTTCGATCTGTGTCTTTCATCTTCCCTTCATCCCCTTCTCTTGTTGCTGTCAGACCGCATTAGGACGTTGCTAACAAGTGACTTAAATTAGGATCCCCCAAAGTCGTATCCAGGTGTGGGTAATGAAGTGGGAAGACGGGGAGATAGGGGCTCCTCCTCCGTTCTTTCGCTCACTAGAAACAAGAAGATCATTTAGTGTCTACCTGCAGCACATCCGTTTTACCTGATGCCCCATAAACATGCAACAAAGCAACATCCTGGTGATATGAGAGGCAAATTAAGAGAAGTGAGTGAAAAGTACAAATTTCCTCACCCCAAACCTGCAAAACAACATCAGCAGTGACAGCGTTAGATCCATGACAACTGTTATTTGTTACGTATCTCTGTGGATTTATGGAAAGCAGCGCCGCAGTGCACTAACACAGACGAGCTTAATGAAATGGAAATTGCAGTCGTAAGTTCATGAAACGCAGTCGTGAGTTCTCCTCTCAAGGCCATCAGTTAGATCTGAGCTCCGCCGGCTGATGGACTGTGATCTGTTATCGTCCCTGTGGCCTGGCCTCTCGCAGACAGGCTAAATAGGTGGTCTCCCTCCACTGGAGGTGGAAATGAATCTTGCCTCAGATTCCCACTCCTTTCTGCTCCCTCTAACACCCTGCTTGTCTCCCTGTCTACCTATCTAGGCCATCTCACTTGGTTTGACATGACAGGTGCAGGCCTGTGTGTACATGTGTGTGTGTGTGTGTGTGTGTGTGTGTACGCCTACGAGCCACAACTTTCCAAAACTAAAGAATGATCAATTGCAGCAGAATTTTATTGAATCCAATTACCTTTCATTCTCTCTCTGGCCCTGTGTGTGTGTGTGTGTGTGTGTGTGTGTGTGTGCTCTTGAAGCAGCACAGTCAGCTAAACACTCACCCGCATTTTTATTGCGCTCCATCACTGTCCATCAAGCCTCGGTGACTTATCGGGAGCAACGGAGGACTTGACAGAGTGACATAGTCACAAATGATGGCCATCTGCGTTGCATGAAAGTTTTTTGGGGAAAACTAATCTGATTACCATCCCTCCTCGCTGCCTCAGCATGTTTCTGGTCCGGGAGCTTTTATAGGTTGAGTTACAGCGAGAGAAGCACAGATTTGGACACGGACCTTCCATACACTGTATACATGTAATAAGGCTCACTGGTTGCCTTGTCTACGCTGTCACTCCAGACATATACCGTACACGGTTTCTCCTCTCTGCCTCGGCTCTCCTTTATTAAACCTTCTTCAGGATAATATTGTTAAGTCAACATGGTGGGTGGCGCTCACAATAATGCAGATGTGTGACAGCACTGAACAAACACTGGATCTGTCGAGTGTGGCCCAAATTAAACTGCCATTCAACACACAAAAACAAATAAAGCAGGTTTTAATTATTAATTGAGCTGTGAAGCTTATTGAAGTATTGTTTTTTCACTGCTTTCCCTCAGATTGTTTCATTTACTTTTGCTCACCGTACATGGAACTTGTCAATCAAATGTGCAGTATGTCTACAGGAGACTACCTGTATGCCTCAGCAACTTTGAACCTCGTGCAAAAGTCGTTTCTGTGCGTCATCAATTCAGAAAATTGGAGAAAAACCTGGTTTACTTTGACTTTAGGACTCCATCGTAAATTCCATTACAGATAAATTATGTTTTTGATATTATACAGTTTTTGAATTTGGAGTTAATTCTATTTTCTGCCACTTCCTGCTTTTCAGACATGCATTTCTCTACATGTATTTGATTTGAACTCTTTCCGGTGTCTTAAAGGTACTGCACGCTGACAGATTGCACCACTGGAGCTTGGAATAACTTACTAGTTATTAGTATTTTAGGATTATTAATATACAATACATGTACAGTATAGTCACATGACTATATTGCTCCCATTAAATATACAAGCTTACCCATAAAGTAATGTAATTCAGATTCTAATGTTTAAATGAAAGACATTAGATTAGCTGAACAGCAAATTAGGTTAAAGTACTGTGGAATGGCGTATTCTGCACAGTGTACTTTTACTTACAGTACTTTTTCAACTTTACTTTTCCAGTAACATTTGCAATGCAGAGCTACTTGCACATGTCTTTCCTCCACAATCAAACACAGAGTTTCCCGGTGACAAATTACAGTGACGTCCATCACACACAACAGGGCGAGCTGTCTTGCCAGAGTCTCCTTGGAAGCTGATTGGAGAGATTGGACGAGCTCCAGCATGTTGCTGTGGAGCAGATTGGTCCCCAGTAGCACCTGGTGCTTTGTCTCTACTTTAAACAGATTCCGTCTTCGTAGCTGGCTCCCTTCCTGACACAAAACTCCCCTGTGGAAAAGAGAGAAGTGAATTGGTGTCTGCCTTCCTCTCAGGTACATCCTTCACCCCCCCCCCCCAACCTTCTCCTCTCCTCCCTCCTCCCCCACTCTCTCTTGCCCACTCAAGCAGCTGTCAAGGTGAGCCGGTTTTACATGGTGAGGCTCCAATGCCCTTGTCCAATTTCACTTTGGAGTGAAGCTGGGCTGAACATGCCAATCCTGATATTACCAAACAAATTAAATCATGCGGTTGGGCGCAGAGGAGAGGGAGAGCGCCGAGGATGCTGGGATGGATGGGTGGAAGGCAAAGAGGGAGGGAGGAGAGGGAGCAGTTGTCAACCAGGCTGAACAGCTCTCTGCCTGCTCTGATCAGGACATCCTAGGAGGAGAATCATTAATTGGCTCAGGATGGAGAGGAGCACTGGCGGGCGACGGCTTTGCTGCTGCTGGCCATGTCCATGACAAAGCCATGATGGCTGGCAATTAAAGAGCTCATCAGAGATGAAGCTGCCGCAGGAGGTGCAGGTGAACTGAGAACCCCACCAGTCATGCTGAAAGAAAAACATCCACCGGGTTTAGGTGATGTAACTTAGCATTTCCTGGTATGTTTCCTTACTTTTCCTGTGGATTAGGACAAACAACGTAATGTGACATGTTCACAATGATGGCTATGCTATAAATACAGTTTGTAACAGGGAAGGGTAAAGCAACTATAGGAAGGTACAAGGCGACTTTTAGCTTCACAGCCTCATAACCATATAACAGCATCTTCAGCGCCATTCAATAGTCATACAGGGAGAAATCCATTACCCAGGAAACATAGCTGCCAATTTGCTCACCAACAGTGTCCTCAATGTACCGGAGCAGCACTACCTGACTCCAGCCCTGCTGCTTTTCATTTGACACATCTAATAAGGAATGATTTAGACTACAGACCCCAGGTGAATGCAGCAAGTTTGAAAAAAATCTCAAGCTGGAATACGACATAAAGCAGTTTTCACTAAGTCAGAGCCGTTCTTCTTCAGCTGTCTCTAAAAACACGACCCAGTGCAGGTCCCGTGGTCATGGCGGGGGTTGTAGAAAGTGATTCTGGGAATGGTGGGAAACCCCTACAGCGCAAGGATTGATTTCTGTTGCAGTGTTCGACATCAGGAATCATGTGAGAGCCACTCAGCCAGCCACTCGTGTGATTAGAAACTTAGATAGGAGCAGCGCACAGGTTTCTTAATCATGGAAATGAACGGTGAAACTGGAGCAAAGGATGATGTTACACTAAGTACTGTTGAATGAATAAGTAAAAAGCTGCTCCAAACAAGAAATAATACTGAAAAATAAATCCAGGTCATTCATTTTTCATGTGTTTTTGTCTAGTCAGCACTCGTAGTTCCTGCTCTGGACTCTTAGCTGCCCGGCCCAGCTGCATCCTACTAAACCATGTGTCACACAGGAAGACGCAAGAAGATGAAGTGCCAAACACTTTTTAAAGCTTGCAACACTTCATGCACTCTTACATCAATACCACTGGCGCATGGTGTTCAGTGCCAGGAGTTCTCCAAAAAAAACGTCGTCCAGTTCGCTCCAAACCCCTGTGCTGTCTCCCTGTATTAACTGCTGTCAGTACAATTTTCAATCAGCGTGTGAGTTGTAGACGTACTGCTGCATCGCCGTCACGAAGGAAAAGTGACTTTGATTGCTTCCTATACTGCTGTGTGTACAGCTTGGGCAATTAAAATCATAATGGCAGATTTTAGACACAGAACTAATGAGCTCAACTCCTCTGAGTGGAAATGCCATTAGAAGTCCTAATGGGGCTCCTTCGCTGAGCAGCAAAACAAAGCCTCGGCTTCCAGATATATGTGCTGCTTCCAAGACTACAGATCAACACGCAATCGTTATTTGATTAATGCTGTTTTGTTTACATAAAGATACAAATAAGCTTCTCCCCCTGCTGTGCCGCTAGGCCTGAGACAGCGTGATGTATAATTGGAGAGTTGGTGACATCCTGGTCCTCAAAGATGAATTGTGAGGAAAGGGAAGAAGTGGATTAGGGAGTTGATGAAGTACTTTTTCTGCTCTGTTTGTTTTACAACTGCAGCAGCTTTATCCGTGTCTGCCTTTCAGTAGACTGGTGTGTTACAATGCGTTCTGTGTTCTCTCACGTCCACTGTAAATCTTCATTACACTATATCCAAATGTGTCTCTTGAGAAATATTACGACAGCTTAGTTGCCACATAAAGCAAACATGCGCTTTCTGTAAAATCGTCCCTCCCTCCTCCCTTAAGCCATGCTCAGAGGGGATGAGGATCATTGGAGGGGGAAGATTTCATCACCTGGTCTTGCCAGGATCTATTCTTGCTTTGGTGTGTCCTCCGAGATCTCTGCTCGGTGCCAGCGCCGATGATGAGCCGGGCTCTACACCTCCAATCCCACCGGAGCACATCAATCACCTCCACTCCTCCCTCACTGAGGGAGATGTGGAGGGGGGGGGGGGGAAAGCCTTTCGCCTTCACTTTGCTAAGACCAAGCAGAGAGAATAGGAAATGAGACGAGCAGATGTGGGTGGAGTAGCTGCAGCCAACGCCTCTGCTCCTGTGATATCTGTATGCAGCCACGGGGAGCCAACAAAAGATCCCAGGAGGCGAGCTATGACACATCTTGGAGGGAGGGCATGCGAGTTATACTCTTGTGAATCTCATATTTCACCTAATCTCCCTCAAATCACAAGACACCTGGAGGCGTGAAATGGATGCCTGTCCCACCAGAGAGCATCCACAATTTCAAACATCATCTTCCTGAAGGACTCTGGACTTATCATACCGAGTGCGTGCCCGTCTTTGTCTCCACTCACTGGGAAACTAAATCCCTCCATCGTGTTCTGGTTCTGCAGTCGACTTGACATGAATCTTATTTCTTGTTACTGGAGAGGCATTTCATTCAGGTCATGGGGATCAGCCTAGCTGCCACTGAAACCAGTGTCTGCTGGGAAAATGATGCATCCAGGAACAAGGTGCTCAGTGCAGTCAGTAAAACGATACGATAGCTTCCAGTAGATGCTGAGCTGCTCCCTTCTGTCAAAGACTGACATTAAAAAAAAACACAATGTTGTTTTGTCAGGCAACTTAGTTTTGGTAGTTTTAATTACGTGTCTCCTCAGGGCTTGATGATGATGATGATGATGATGATGATGATGATGATGATGATGAGGCAACATTACAATGATGTCATGAAAAGCCTAACATCACACTGTGTATGTGCGTTGCATGGAGGCAAACAGATATATAACCTTTATCTATGAGTGCAGGCGGGTTGGCTGACAGCGTGTGTAAGTCAAGTGAGGCCAGCCCACTCGGAGATCTAGTGGCACACATTAATCAAACACCAGGGGAGGAGAGAAACGCCTCAACACACCTCCGCAGCACTTTTTTAACCACAGGGAGGGAATGACCACAAGGTTATTGTACCTCCACGAGCCACTTTGATTCAACGCCGCTGTGCCGAAATGTCTCCCCATAAATGTCTGCTAACTGTGAACGGCAAGGATTACGACAATAGACTTTTTAGAGTCGGAGAACGGTTCGTCTGGAGTCATTTCACAGCGTGAGTTATTACCGCAATAATATCCAAGTGTGCGTCCTTCATGGTGATTATGGTGGTGACAGTGATGCAGTTGATGTGAGGCGCAGACGGGGATTACTGGTTCTTATTGCTGTTTTACAACTAGGAAAAAAAAACAACAACAACTCAGGAAGAAAACTAATCGAGGGTACTGTTTTATGATAATTTTAGCACAGTTGAAACTCATTTCTGAGATTGACTGGTTCATAGTCTCCTGATATAGAGTGTAAAGAAAGACGGCAGGAAAGAGCTTCTGTAATAAAAAACAGCATTTTATTAAAACAAAATGCTTACAAAGCATGAGATAGTACTTCTGTTGGTAACTTTACAAAAACGGGAGGAATATTCATACACGGGTAGCTCAGGAATTCGCCGTTTTAGCTTATAACAGTGTCACTGCCCTGGAGTTTTTTTTTTGTTTTTTTTTACTGTTACATGCTCTGAAAGTCAACAGGACTGAGTGAATGAAAACCACTGTAAAGTAAAATGGCTTTTGTAACATTCAGACCTTTTCTACAGTTGGCAATGGGTAAAAAAAAAAATTAATAGCATCTGTTATTTACAGGATCACTAAATTCCTCATTCAGTAGGGATCAAATAGAAGCTAACACGCCTCAGTTTAAATTAAAAAAAAAAACAGCTGTTGGAGGACAAATGGCTGTTTCAGAGGAAAAAAAAGTAAGTGGATACGACACAGACACAGCTAAACAAACAACAGAGTTTCCCATCTCTTGAATAAAAAAAAACAAAAAACTTCCCACTAACTGAATGAGTGGATCATTATGATACCGACACCAATATTTGGACCGTCTCCTTGTTGTATAAAGACAGGCCAACTGGCACTACAGATAGAGTCCCTGTCATTTAGTTATAAAAATAAATATAAGTGGAAAGAGGAACTGTGTTTTCATTAAAAGACTGACGCATTTAACGTACTGGTACACCCGGTTCAACGGCGAAAGGGACAGTGAGAGCCTTTGTGTCAACCTGATTCTAATTATTTCAGTGTAGTTTGATCAAGAAACCAAGTCCAACTTGTCTATCAGGCCTTTGTTACAGTTAGGAGCAACAAGCCTCATCTCTGTGTCACATACATAGTAAGATTTAACAAAAACACCTTTTCTTTCCATGCTTCTCGTTCACTTTGTCTCATTTCCTCCCCTCTCTCCTCTGGCTTCTCAGAGCCAGGGGTGCCAGGCAGGGTCCATGCGACACAGATTGTCCAGGCTGTTTGCTGCAGCCACCAGGGTGTTGACCTTACTCTCCCCTCCTTCAAACTGAGCTAGGTTATGGAGGCGGGTAATGATGGCTGTGACAGCCTTCTGGACCAGTGTGACCAACTGCTGCGAGTCCATGTTCTCTGGCTGGCCGGCCGGGGACAAAGGCATGGACGTGTCCTCCTGGGTCTTCTTATGCCACGCAATGATCTCATCGCGAAGGACGGCCTTCAGGATGCCGTCCACCTATCAGAGACAGAGGAAAACACAGGAATTAGTTGCAGAAACATTTACAACAAAACATTTTGTCTGCAGCTGGATCCTCAGACAAAGTTCACAGACATCCCTCAGATAAACATGATTAGTTTGTTATATTTAGTATTAGTACAGTATTTTAAACTATGCTTCTTCCAGAGCTTTCAGTTGCATCTAGTCATCTTCCTAAATAGATGCAACCCCATGTGACCAAAACTATTTGTTTGCTGACACATTTTAGTTGTTCCTGAGATACCTAGCTACTACCCAAGGCACACTGTTCATATATGCTGAATGTACCATCTCCTGGGTAGACTTTCCTAAGCTGTGTGTTTAAACTGGCTGTCAGGGGAGTGAGACCACAGAAACATGATAAAACCTTGGCTCATAAGAAGTCGACACCAATCACAAACATATACATAAAACAACGCTGTTAAATCCAGTTTGGGATACGTCAGTCATCTCGGGGGAAATCTCTGTGTTGTTAGCAGCTCATTATGGTGACACAGGGCTGAAATACAGAACCATCTAAACCATGACGGGGCCACAACACTTGCAATCATCACCTAACTAGGTACATGCTGTTCCCTACCCTTACCTAAAGTGTTTATGTGGTTACAGATGCCACTGGGTTGTTTATATGGTTTACAGCTTCGCTATATTTGAGGGGATAATTGTTGCATGTTTGCTGCGTTTCCTGGAAACGTCCACTTTATTTGACCACAAGAAGCACTGGTGTCTGGGACGCAACTTTAACTAGCACACATAACCAAAGTGTTTTGTTTGTTTACATCTTAAAGAGCTCCTGCTCTCTTCCTATCAGTCTTAAAGAGAACGACCTATACATAGACACCACATGCCTGTCATTACTGCCCTGCTGGAGATGCTTTATACAACCCTCTGACTGCTCGTTTTGTCATCGCTTTATCCTACATTTGGCAACAAACTACTGGGTCCTCATTATTCTGACAGAATTAAACACTGTACATTTTGCCTGGTGCTGTCAGCTCGCTGTAACCACACGTTTCAAACATACTTCTCCTCCTATCAGTGAGTCATGTGGGTCAAGTTGAGCAAGTGTAATTTTGACATTTAAATGTAAGAGGTTTTATGTAGCTCACTGCAGCTAAAAATATGCCACCCGAGCAATGAGAATAAATGAAAACAGTTTTGTGGCCCATAAAACTAACAATGAGCTAATAGACATCTGTGCTTCATAGACACGGTGGAACTGCTGCAGGATGACTCTCTGAGGGCTTGTCATCATAAGTGACCAATCACATTAACAAGAAAGTAGTTGAGCTCCATTGTTTACAGTAGAATAAAAATACTGTTTAAAGTTTTTAGTTATGTCTGTATACCTGGTTAGAAATAATAGCATTAGAAGGCTCAGCTGTGACCAGCTACATTTTAAACTGTTGCAGTAATAAGAAATATAAAAAAATAAAAAATATGTAAACTGTTTATTAAATCAAACATGTAGCATTATTTTAGGGCAGAGAAGTTCTTATTGATGTTACCTTAAAGTTTGGCTGTGCAAAACATCGTGCTACAGCAATCATGGAGGCGGTCAGTGGGCCAGAGACGCCGATGGTGGTCAGGAACTCCGAGATGTTTGGTGTCAGGCGGAACGGTACAGGACGATTAGCATCCAAGTCGCCTGTCGCATCATTGATATCAAAACGGAAGTAGGAGACGTTCAGTTTTCCTGTGTCCTAGAAGCAGAAGACAATAAAGATAAAGACTAAGCTACAGCAGAGTTTTAATAATGCACTGCTGCAAAAAATGCTTTTTGCTTGATAAACAACATGTTATCGATCTGCATGTCCCAGACATGTAACATCAAATCATCTACAATCCTCAAATCGCTCCCCAAGTCCCAGCTCCACTCTCTCCTGATGCTCCCTGCTGACTTCAACATATACAGTTTTCATCTTTAAGCCTGCATATATGTGCAGAAGGGCAGCTACAAGAGCAGCCATTCTGGAGGAGATAAGCTCCCTTATATGAGAAGGTGAGTGACTCTGACAGCTTTATAGCAGAGCATTTCATTCCAGCTCAGGCTCCTTCTCCTCCTCCAACTCATCTCTTTCCTTCCCTCACAGTCCTCCTTAACTCCATACCCTACCGCCTCTCTTAGTTTTATTGTCATTTGCTCCTCGAGGGCCCAGCTGAGGGCCGCGAGGCAGTGGGCTGAGACACCAGCAAACCCCAGGAGGCTCAGATAAGCCCACAGACAGTTGGATGCGGAGGCAGCTCACAGAATGTTAAATCACCAGAATTGTAGCCAGGGATGGCTTCATTTTAGGTGTGGTGTGAAGGGGATGACGCAACATTAGCGTGACAGGTGTCGTGACTCCAGGCTGAACTTGAGTGTGAGAAATGACATATACTAAGTAATTCTCAGAACAGCATGTCAAAGATATCAAGAGAAGATACGGGAACACCCTCACAAGACATGAGATGATGTGATGCTTTATGAAGAAAGACATTGACAGAATAATATCTATAAGTGAATTGCGGTCAGATCGGTGCTTTATGATTGACGCCTCATAGCTCACAGCTCTGTAAGGGCCAACCTGAAGGAACGTAAGGTCTCTATTTAAGCAGGGTGGAGCACAATGCTAAAGCTGTGATGCCCTGTCCTTGCACTCACTCTCTCTGTTTGCGTGTGTGTGCGTGCGTGCATGTGTGTGTACACTCTCCGCACCGTAATCCTCCTGTGTCTAATGGGATCTGTGGAGTGGAACAGGCAGAGAGGGGGCTTAATACCAGCGCTTAGCTGCCCGGAGAAACGCCTGTCAGCAAAGGCCGATTAGGATCAGAGGGGAGGGGTGGCCGACTGACACAGTCATCTTTAATAATGACTTTGAGAAAGCTGTCCGCGGACTCCGAGCACCAAACAGATACACGTGGACTGAGCAGCAGATGAATTCACACACAAACACAGCCACTTCAAATTGAAACGTCTTTGATAGCTGTAGAGCAGAGGGACTGAATATAACATCCTGTCAAAACATCCTTCGCACTGACAGCGGCTGGCTGACTGGCAGGCCTAGCGTGAAAGTCACAGGGGAGAATGGTAATTCATACAGCCAGATATGGCACCAGTAATGGTGATCTCTTAATGCATCTATGAGAGCGTCAACCTATTCAATTAGACCCTGTCACATGAATCCAGCCTGCCTGGAAGAAAGTCCGACATGCATGCGCATGTCCGTGTGTCACATGCCTGTGCTATTTGCAGCATCTCAGGGTTGAGCCTGTTGAGGTGGAGCATGAACTCGGCCAGACCAATGAGAGCCAGCTGGATGGTGAACATCTTCCTGAAGGTCCAGTAATCAGTAGCATTGGGGAAGGTGTGTAGAGCCCATTCCTTCAGCATGCTGCGAGGCACCATGTTCCCCTGCACCTCCTTCAGGATATCCCGCAGGACCTGGCGCAAAAACAGGAAGAGGGAGCAAAATTAGTCATTACATTCAGGTTCTAGTTATTCAATGCAACAGTTCTCCAGTTGTAATTTAATACACAAATCCTACGGCTGTCCACAAAGGCCAGGCTTCTTTCCTTTTTTAAAATAGGTAAAGTAATAATAAAAACTCCCAAGCACAATCCCCATAATTTTAGAGTGGTTACAAATCTAATTGTACTATATACATTGGGTTATATGATTGTCTCCATACCTGGTGGCTGGCCTGTGTGCCTCTGGCCTGCACAGTAGCCAGACGATCGTAATATCTGGAAATGGGGTTGTCATGCTCAATGCCCTTCTTGGCACAGCGCTGTTTGTAGATTTCCACCAGCGACAGAGACGAAGGGTTGTCCTCTACCAGCCGCATCTGAGGCGACACTGCCACCACTCGGGGCACTGGAGAGATAGAGGGAGAAAGAGGAAGAAGACAGGATAGAGGTTGTAAGAAGACAGGAATGGGGGTGCAAAGGGAGGAAATATCATGGAGGGAAGTCAAAGGGAAAAAAGGAAGAAGGAAATGGGGAGAGGGGGAAAACAAAGTCAGTGAAATACAAGCTGAAAACATCACTAACTCACTAACAAACAGTCCCTGTTTTACCACAGTGCAAACCACAAACCTAAACATACAGCTAAAATCCTTCACAGTTGGTAGACAGCTGCACTGAATGCATGCCACTGATCAACACCAAACAGTGACAAAGGAGGTAAAAGGCTTTGCATGGGGCACACAATCAAAACTGTCTAAACATTTACATATACTTGCACCCCAAATCACATCAATACCAGCCATTCCTGTTGGGAGGAAATGGGTTGGAAGGGACTGTTAAATTCCCCATCCATATTTCCCCTTAAACAAACCAATCAAGTGCATAAATGGAGAGTGCGCAAACATCTGGGTGGAGGCAAACCGCAAGGGGGTGACAGGAGAGGAAAATGCATTTGGAAGCGAATTGAAATTGTGCGTGAATGAAACAGAGACAGAAAGAGAAAGCAAAAAAATGAATGGAGATAGTCAGAGCCAATTTTTCTTTAGAAGCCAAACAGGTGTAAAGGAAAGAAATAGCTTCCCTTTTTTTTCCTAATTAAAAACGCAATGTAATGAAAAAGGTAAAGCTCACAAAAACAGACAGGCACAGAATGCTGGCCAAGTATAAAAGTTCATGCACACAGGCTTCGTCTGTATTATCGCTGGTCTTACCAGTGAAGAAGAGGTGCCTTTTGGTCGTCTCTTTCCTCTTCTCCAGGCAGGGGTTGAGGAGTCGAAGGAGCTGCAGGACCCTCTCCTCTCGGCGCGACTCAGTCAGGCAGGCATCGTTCATCACCAGGTAGGGGTAGATCTTGCCATTGTGGCCACGGATGTAGAGGCGACGCGCTGCTGTGTTGTGTTTCTGAACGATTTCCACTCTGGGCATGAACCTGAAGAAGGGGGCAGAGAGAAGGGAGGGAAGGAAGAAATGATGTGGGATAAATAAGATGTGGGTAAGTGGAGTCATGGTAACTATAAAGAAAAAAAAATACTGCCCGCATACATTTATCCATCTGCTTACGAGGCCCAGATATCCCAGTGTGGAAAAGTCCCTTACCTTGCAATCTTGATGTAGTAGTGCGTAGGTTTGGGCATGAGGAACTCCCCGGGGATCTCCACCTCAGCTGTCTGTGCAGAGAAGTTGCTGAGGAAGCGGCATTTCTCCTCAATTAGAAAGAACTTGGGCAGCTGTTTGGTCTTGGCCTCGAGGATCTTGATCCACTTCTTCAGCTTGGAGATCAGATTGTGAAGCTTCATGGAGCCCGGTACACTGAAGTCAAAGTCTGGCAGAGAAGGGGACAGTTATAGTTACACAAAAACTGCCTTTTTCATCTCCCAATTTCCTCAACTCTCCAAGTCTTTCCCTTCTGTTTGGTCTGCACGATACAAAAAAAATAATTGTAAATTACAGTGAAAAGCCATATTATAAACAGACCGAAAGAAGACAACCACAGACACACAAAAAGCAGATGCAGGTTGGCAGTGATGTGACAGTGGCCAGATGTAAACCTCAGGCTGACTGAGAATCTCTGGATGCTGGTGTTAGGCCAGGTTCAGCCAGACTTCACTTAGGGTGAAAACAAACAAATAAAACGAAACCTTTCTTGTTCATCTGAATAAAGTGTGCACCTTTGATTGAGGTTGGAGCCTAAAAAGCTTTAAATAAATAAAACCTCTCAACTCCCCAGTCATATTCCACTGTCTCACCGGTACATGAAACAACGCATCCTGATCAAAGCAGGCCCGTGTGCTGTTCAATTCAAGTCAAATATCTGTGTGAAGACAGCCTTGTATTGTATTACACTTCCTCTGCCTTATTATCTATGCTCAAAATGCCCTTCAGCGATACACAAACACCCCCAACTGCTACAGCAGGGCTGTTCCCAGCTGCCAAAAAAACAACAACAACAGTAGTAGGCAGCTCCCAGGTGTATTTGTGCACATATATGCTCCCAGACTTACAAATGTAACCTTCCCAAATTAAGCACTAGAGGGGTTAAAAACAGGTGCAAGCAACAAACATAAATTTGCCTGTACTTTGAGTGGGAAAAAAGAAAAAGAAAAAGAGAAAGGAAAGGACAAAATGTTTGAAAGCTTTCTGCTCAGATGCCATTTTAATGCAAACTTCACAGCGCCTGCCTGAAACCACTAACAGTTAAGATTAATTAAAGTGAGACGTGGGTATTTACCTTACTGCTATTTACCCAATAACACTGACTAAAAAAACAACTAATTTTTCACAGTGATGACCTAAAGGAGAGCAGTGGTTACATCTGGGAAATGTCCATTATAAATATTGTGTCGCACTGTCGGCCACTCCACTCCAGCGGTGTGGTGTGGCGCCTTGCTTAAGGGAACTTCACGAATAAGTTATTCATGGCAGTCTTGTAGCAAACGGAGAGCTGTTTGCTCTATCGAGTTAAAACTCCCCGGTGGAGGCTGGGAGCTGATTAAATTAGAACTATAAAAATGAGAGTCTTAAAGTATTAAATTCCTGTTTCAAGTCACAACTCATATTGCACATAACATATTGTGATGAGCTGCAGCAATAACAACGGAAGGTGGGGAAGTGAGCCAGGCAGGTTTTCCATTTTAGAGTAAAGCCCCTAGGACATCTCTGTGACACACACACAGAGACAGAGACAGACACAGACACACACACACACCTCTCCTATTTCAGTACACCCTGTTGTGCCGCCTGTTATAATGAATCCATGAAACTGCAAGGCCTTGCCATTTCAAACCTGTTCAATCTCTCCCTGAGCGAGACCTCCTAATACTTTAAATAAGCCCTTTAAAACAGCCAATGTTCTTTTCGGAGTGGCCCTATTTCGCTATCCGTCTGCCTGCAATTCACCTGCCTCGATAGCAGAGGTAAAATTGAAACAGTCCTGAGAAACTGCTACCCAACAACAATTCAGGACCATAAAAGTGTATAATGCCTTCAAATAGAAAAAGGGGGGTACCTTCAAAGTAATGAAGGTAATACAGTAATTTCGCTCCATCTTTATCAGATATAAAACACTTTACATTTTTAAATGTGGAGACAGTTGCACATAGGACACAGTCAGATTTTTTTTCTGAAAAAAAAAAAAAGAAAAAAAGATGACCAACATTTGACCTTGTTTTAAGTGCTACCTAATCCTACTCATAACCTGGAATATCTTATAAATATGAATGATTCAAAGTTGTGAAGCTGGACCACTTTCATACCTTTTCTTAAAATCAGATCAGTGGTGAATTGAGCATAAAAAATAACGTGAACAAACAATGTGATATTCATCTAAATTTAGGCCACTCTGAAAGAACAAGAACACACCCACCCCCTCCTCATTTCAGTAAAATCTAATTAATTAAACACTTTAGCACTGCCCTCAAGTCAGCCAGTGAAAAGCGCTCTATACAATGCAGCTGACACAGCCTGTAGCTGCGTCAATGTCAGAGCACTGACATATTTTGCAATTTACAGTATCTATTGACCTTGGAACAAATAATATATTACGAAAACTCGGTCAGAAGAATCCAGTGAAGTTAGAATAATATTTAAACTGTTATATTTTAATTAACCATTTTAAAAGACAATTCTTTTTGTCTATACCTTGATCCTTAAACTAAAATTGCAGACAGCTACTGACAGAAACCACAGGAGTAATATGTAGAGAGTACAGTACTTCCAGCAAGACCAGAAGAGACATATTTTCAGTTCTGCTGAACTTGTGACCCTGCTCTACGGGGGGGAACAGGATGCTGAGAGAAAGAATGCTGTGTGGAAAGTAGCCAGACTGCTCTCTGACCTGTGTGTATAAACCAGGGCTGGTATTCGGCCCTACCTGTAGACTGCTGCAGCAAATTATGGATCCTGACTCAGGAGGTGGGCCTCAGCATAGAGAACCTTCATTTCCGTGTTTCTAGCTAAGTGTTGGGTTGTATGTGTGATTTATAATGTCTGATTGGTGGGTGGGTTTCAGTCAGCGCTATGAATGGTGGTGGTAGAGTTTCTGGCAATAAAAGTTCACATTTAAAGCTTATGATTAAACATTAACTGAAGGTACATAGATGCTTTGCCAAATTGCTACACAGAATTATATTGTAGTATATTTAACTATGCTGAATATCATTGTAACATGACAAATGGCTAACCAGTAGGCACCGAATTCAAAAGCCAGCAAACGGCACCTTTTCAGAAAAAGCTATTCTGACAAAAGTCTCTGGAACAGATCCACTGCTAAAACAGTAACTCATGCAAATAGCATTTGCCATAATTGGATTTGAATGCCTCCCTGCTGCCAAATGTTATATGTGCACACATAAACCCATATTTTCCAGCCCACAAACCCTGTGAAAGCGAGTGAGCCACTAACGTGGTGCAGGGAATGGGAGCTTGGCTGCTCAACAGCTCTGTAAACCCTGTTTGTTCCGCTCTGGAAGGCTTGTGTGGTTTCAGCCTCCGTCGGCCCAGCTCCCATGTTGCTGTGAGGACAGCTGGGTAGTGATGGTCGGCAGGCACCCTGCGAGGCAGACGCCCTGGTGACGCCTGGCTGCGTGAGCACAGCTGGCACCACAACATCTGGTAAGATTCATCAGCACCAAGTCTCGCTCACTCTTGTTCATATTGTTCATTCAGTTGGTCTATGTGCCGTTCCCATGCTTGGGCACACTAACGCCTTCACACCTGTATTAATATTTCCTCTCAGGCTCTCAGTTCAATTGTCTTCTATTTTCCAAAATCCTTTCTTCCATCTTTTATGCACCTCTAATTAGTTATAGCTCAGTCTAGTTTATCTTTTGTCTGTTAGTAAGATGAGTTTTTTCCCCTTCGCAAATTGCTTTTCCTTTCACTCGTTCTCGTTTTCTTCCTCTATCCCATGGCCAAAAACTGTTGGCCACTCTCAGGACCAGTAAAGAGGAAAAGCACAAGAAAGACTGAAGAGCAATGGGGAAGGGTGGGGAAGAAAATCAGTGAACATGTATGTGCAGACTGTAGGAGAGAAAAGGAGTCAATAAAAAAGGTTTATTTGAACTCTGAAAGCTGGAGGAGCTGCAGACGGTCCTTGTATAAAATTGGCCCAGTGAACTGTGGTTCAACTCCCTTATGTAATATAGGAAAACAACCACGTGGTTTGCAAAAACAGAGGAATGATTGTTTTGAGAAAATGCCTCAGAGGGGGTCTTGGCTAAACCAGGACTGCACCTGTCTTGTTGGGTTCCACAGCTTGCATATTAATCTGAACATGCCGGCCAAAGTGATTGGAGTCTTCTTCATTGGCTTACAAGCACAATTGGGATGAGATTTGATAGAATTTATTGAATCTGAGTCCACATTCAAATACATGTACTGAATCTCAATCTCTTATAAAATCTGTTAAAGTAGTTTACTTATACTGAAGTGGGGAATTAAAAAAAAAAAGAAGCTATTATTTCACTATTGTTTTACAAAACTCATTTTAACTAATCTAATTACCAAATCTAGCTTTTTATAATCACATTAATAACAATTTAATCATTTACCTTTTATTTATCATGCTAATTAGTTGCCAATATCATTCATTAAAGTAGTTTGAAGGTAGTTACAATCCAACAGCCTTACATACTTTATGACAGATCATAAATGAGAGGTTCGATAAGGGATATGTTTTGCCCCAAAGCAAACAAATGCTGATATTCTACCAACTTGGAACTGGATCTGCAGTAGAACCTATTGGACCCATCCCTAAACCTATCCCTAAAGCATACAAATGAATTTCACAGAATTTCTGCTTTGAAATATGTTAATCTAAAACCAAAGACAGATCAGAGAGCTACCTCGCACAGCAGAGCATCTTGTAAATCTTAACCTTTGATGTCCAACACCTCTGAGAATACATAGACTGGGAAAGTAATAAATGGACCACTAGGATTAAAAAGGTAAGTAGAGCTAGATACAGTCTGTAACTCAACATCAAGTAAACTAAAGCAGCATTGGATCTTTGTAAAGAGTCCAACATTACAAACCCCTGCTGGACAAATTCAATGGACTTTGATTTTGGTGCTGTTGTGCACCATCCCCACCTGAGTGACTAAAGTGAAACCACACTGAGAAAGGTTATTGGTGTTGGTTAATCATTGCCAATTCTTGTCTCAAAAGAATGATTTTCTTTGTAATGAGAACATAATAATCATCCTGATATAATAACACTAAGGGGACATTAAGCATTATGTTTCTGTGCCACACCAACTCCCATATTGTATGTGCTATACTTACTTTTATTATAGGAAGTGACTTCTAACCAATGCTTGATTAACTGACAAAGAAGATAGCACACCATTTCCCATATAACAGCACTTCATGGAAACTACACATTTACTTTAGTATAAAATAGTATAAAAGTTTCCCAGTGCCACTATGGTGAAAATCACTACTCAGCCTCTCATGGAAGTTGTAAAATCCTCCAAAGAATGAACTTGTACAACAGGGTTCACAGTTTCTTAGTTTTCTTTGACTTTATTTCATCAAACCTGGATGGGTTGTTGAAATCTTCGCAGTGCTGCCCCAGCTAGATTAGAGAGGCTGACATGTATACAATCAAAAGGGCTACAGACGTGTGTACACAGCATAATAAAGACACAAGCGCACGCACACAGACACACAGACACACACACACACACAAACACACACCTATTCCTGACTCGTCACTGACCCAACCACTTCCTGAAATCTAATCATCTAGTTGGAAACCTTAATTACATTGTAGACCACCAATGTTCCAGCTGCTCCAAGCGACTGCAGTCTTGGCAGCATTGATATGAGCAGCACATGTGTCCACACAGATACAACGTAACCAGCTCAACGTATTGCTACAGAGGCCACTCGGGCTGGTGTCTCATCATTTAAACCAGTTTCGACAGTAACAGCAATGCTGCTCATGTCTGCTGAAAGGTGGCTGATGTGTAATACAAGACTTTAGGGAGGAGAACTATGAGGTGTTGCTGGTTTTGCTACCTGGCTGGTTGTTGCACATTGTCAAATACTCACAAAACAGCTTGCTTCATGTATGTCATAATGTCTTTACAAATATCTAAGAGTTCTGTAGTGAAACTAAAGCGAACAAAGTTCAAAAGCAAATACAGAACACTGAAAAACTACTAATACACTATGAAAAACTGATACAGTCTAATAAAACTGTCTTAAAATCAATAAAACAATCAACAAATCATCCCTTCATCAAGTTTAAAATTTATCAGGCCTACCTAATAAATTGCCAAATTAGTATTTAAAAAGCCAACAAACCTGTTGTGAACTGTCCCTTCATCTTCTGGAAAACAGGGTCCTGGGCGGTGGCCTGAGCGCGTCGAGCTAGCGACTCAGAGGCAGCACTGGAGAACATGGTGGAAACATTGGATACATTTTCCAAGCCAACACCGAAGGTGCTAACCAGCTTCTTGACAAAGTTGAGGGTATGAGGTGTGATCTTGGCGTCAGACACTGCCCCGCTCTTTTCAAAGGCCACCGAGTAGCATTTAGCCAGGCCTTGTTGAAGCTGCCTTAAGACCTACAGAGAGAGGGAGAAGGAAGATTAGTGCAGCATTAATATTTATAAGAGTTGTTCGCCAAATTAATTTTTGTGTGTGTTGACTCTGATTTCTAACATATTTTAAAGCTTAAACACCTTGATGAACACAAATACTAAGTAATAGAGTCATATTTCTTAAGGAACAAAGATGTAGTGATTCATACGGTAACCAAAGCCAGGTATAGAGGAAAGGTGATGATGGGATAGTATGCCTCTGCCCCTGCTTGCCCAGTGGAACGAAGCATAGAGCCTGCAGCTGCTGCTGAATGCCTCAAACCATCACAGATAATCACACAGACACACACACAGACACACACACACACACACACACACACACACACACACACACACACACAAACAAACTTCGTCCCAAAATCCCTTGACCCATCCTACACACTCACTGCACCCATCCATCACCTGTCTCAGTCCTCTTTTCTTCCTCTTCTCCCTGTCCCAGTCTCTCCCCTCACCTACACACCAGATATCTTGTCTGGATGCTGCCTAGCATAGCTAACAATTTGCTGCAGCACCAAGTTTGGTTTGGATGATGGTGTCAGGCACTGCACTGAGGACCACATAATTAGCTAGGCAAAAACATAGTGCCTGAATGGATAATTTAAGTCGACATATGGTTCAACAAAAGGAATTTGAGAAAATACAAGCCAAGACATAATGAAACAGAACACTATCCTCTTGTCTGTACAACTATACAGTAATCGTACATTACTATGGCAGCCAGGTCTGTCGACTTTGTCCTGTTTAAGCCAAAAATAAACAGTCAGGGAATCGAATACAGCAACTTATTCAGACATGTCGGGATAACACCCTAAACTAAACAGATGTGTCAGACCTCCAGAGAGATAGCACCTGCTAAACTGTGGTCACCTGGTTTGCATGACACCCATATACACAAGATGTGCACACCATGGATGCACGCAAGTTCTCACAACAACTGTATTTTTCTCTCACCACCTGATCTGTTAAAAACGTGCACATAGCGACAAAGTCAGACACGTACAAAACCAGCTCCTTTAGTTTTCTCACCTCCTCATGCCAGTTCTCCCTGAACCACACCATCTGGTCCACGATGCCCTCCAGGGAGGAGAGCAGGGTGGGGTGTAGCTCCCGCTGCATGTGCATGATCCTGCTGCAGCGCCACATTGGGGCAGTGGCCCGGATAGGTCCTGGGTCGGAGGCCCCTGAGTGAGGCTGGGCCCCCACTGAAGTGGGCTGCTGCTGTCCAGATGCATCTGAGGGGGGAAGGGTTGAAAAAGCAGAAGAGAGACGACAGATATGAGGAAAAAAAGGCAGAAAGAAAATAGGGCAGAGAGTGGCAAACAAGTATAAGGTAATCCGTTTGAAAAGCATACAGAGGCACATTCTACAGTTACTTGAAGTTCAAACCATTAAACAGGTGTTTAATCCAGAGTAACACTAGGGGAAAGTTGCATGTTACTCACCATATACCATATGCTAAAAACATTTTCTACCTATATTTACTTTTGAGTGTAATAACTTTAAATGTTACATTAAAGCAAAGAAGCAACACACTACAACCGGCCATGTTTACTTACCACTTTTGTAGCGTTCCCTCTGCTCAATCTTGAGTGTCAGGTAAAGGGTGCGGATAGGGAAGTAGACAGCCTGGGGGTACACTCGTCCCACCTAGCAGATAAAAGAAGGTCACAGATTATATTTCAAAGACTCCCCCTCAGGACTGAAAAGGAGAGAGACAGAGAGAGAGAGAAAGAGAGAGAGAGAGAGAGAGAGAGAGAGAGAGAGAGAGAGATAGGGGAGGCAGACAGAGGTGGAGAGAGAGGGACAGAGAGACACTGCTTGTCTGTCAGGGGGAGTGAGAGAGGGAGAGAGCGATCATACTGATACAGTCAGAGAACTCTGCTGTAATAGAGGGAGTGTTTGAAGCTTTGAGTCAGGGGAGTTAGGGAAGTTAAAAACACGTCATGGCTGAATTACAAAACTGAATGTGACTCATGATGAAATTGCCCTCAAGACTTTCAAGAAAAGTCACTGACATCATTGGAAGGCTTTATGGTTGAAGTCAGGACATAAGAGATTTCAAGTTTTAAACACATAGCAAATTTATCTCAAACTTGGTGGAGTAGGATTCCTTTGATAAGTCATGCAGCAGGTGAATTTAGTGTCCTTCTTTGGTGTATAATTTATATCTGTCTGGGGTCACAGTTCAGTGTGAAGGTAGGATTAGTCAGCTACTCAGCCTGTAGTTCAGCACTCAAGTTAGATCGCTTTCTGAAATTATATTTTTATATTCACTAAAAATGTGTGCTACTAACCAAAATGAATAAAAAAAGTTTGTATGTTATATTTTTATTTGGTACTATAAACTATAAGTTCATAGTTTACTTCATAGTTTTACTTTCTCCAGGTTACTATGTAATGACCTGCAGAGCTGTGAAAAGTTACGCTGTGCACTAAACATGCAAATATCAGTGTTACATTAGAAGATGGCTGCAGAAACCACCCATTCATGTGCTCTTGCAAGCTGAGATAGGAAGCTTTTCCTGATAAACACCAATCATGATCTTACACATAGTGAAGTCTTGAAAATGTAGCAAAAGCTTTGGGTGAACTCCTCACACTGTATGTACGATTCTGATTTTACCCCTGTCGTTAAATAACATTCAAAAACACTAAAGAGTGACCATTGTGACAAATTACACACCAACTGTAAAGGAATGGAAGACACTGATGTTTCTGTGTGTTTGACACTTGGCATGCACAAAGCAAGTGCCTAAAGCTAAAACATTCAAGGTGGAACAGAGGCTGGCTTTAAGCCCAACAGAGACTAGTGGAAGACCAAACCACAAGAATCTCTCAGATCCCAGAGTACAATTTCATGGGCTGCAATTACACCGCTACATGATTCCTTCTAGACACTCTGCACACCTTCAGGGCAAAAAGGGATACCTCCACATTTCAACAACAAAATTGAGCTCAAGATGACTAAAGGTGCATCTAGGATGTAAGGTGGTGGTGGAGGGGGTTAAAGGAGAAAGAACGAATAAAGAAAGAGATGACTCTTTTTCTCCACTTTTTATCTTAAGGCAAAATGGATTTTGGAACCTTTAAGTTGCCTTTGAATCAGTCCACATCTCTGACATCTAGCCCAAGTATTAAAAGAGACTGTCAAACTGTACAAATCAAGATTACATAAAAACTAGCTATGCTTCAAAGCTGCCTGAGGTGAGAATGGGTTTTCCTTAAACCACAAGGACTAGAAAAAACTGCTGTTCCAGACCTTCAGCAGGGTTCTTCAAGGAACTCAGCTCGCTCATTTGATGTAACACACAGCTCTACATGGCGAATGAGCCAGAAGTAGCGTGCTTTAAAAACAACACCATGACAGGGATGACAGACAGGATTAACTAACTGGTAAAAAGAAGCTGCTGTTGTAGGTTTAAACAAGGGAAGAGGTGCAGAACAAAAACTATTATTAAATTGAACTGCATGTAGGAAAACACTGTCCTTTGGTGGTGAGCACCTTCAGCGACCCCTAAAAAGCTTTAGTCAGTCATGCAGATAGACAGCACAATGTTCTGCATTTCTTTACATACTGTCTTTCCCCAATCAGCTGTATGTTAAGTTTTTATATACTGAATACCATAAATAAATGTAAAATGAAAAATACCATTCAGATCAGAAGTGAAGGAGCAGGGGGTAAGGAAGGGGAAGATGGAGTGCTAAGTGGTAGCTAACAGAAACATTATAGATGAAAGACGAATGAAGGCAGAGTGGAAGAGGAGGAACCAGAGATCAGAACGCTAATGGGAAGATAAGAAATGTCATATTTTGGTGAAGCTGAGGTGAGATGAGGGGAAGGGGGGTGAGTGGCAGACAAGCAGGTGGAAGCGAGAGAGGTTGAAAGTGTGTTGGGAGGGGTGTTGAGATTCTCTGTTAACTTCTGATTCATCTTGCCGCCTGCCCCCAGGCACTTTTCTCCTCAGCTTCATCAATATTTCAACATACGATTTTTAAACATCCCGCCGCCGCAGAGAAACTCTAAATAATTCAGGTGAGCGACGGAGATAAAGCCTGCAATGCATTAAAATGCAGCTTTCTCTTTACATAAAAAGGAAACAAAAAAAAGGGTCAACCCTTTACCCTTCAGTTATTGCAGGGCGATGAGGCAGACAAAAGTAAGGGCTAGACCGCCACACATGGAAAATCTCTAGTCACCCACTGACATCTATTTGTACATATAAAAGGGTGTTACAAGTTCAAGTGACTCAATTGTGTCCAAATAGGTCATAACTTTAACATCGTAACAATAATGGGTCCTGTTCAATTATTCTTTAGATAAGAGAAAACATGGAGTTATATAAAAATCCCACATGAAAACAAATGCAAATGATACCGTACGTTCCTACTGCTCTGGTTATTTATTTATAGATAACTTGGCCAGTTTGTTAATGGGTCTCACAACCAGATATCGTTGACATGTTTCCTCTTTATCTGCCAGCAAAAAAAGTAGCAAGGACTGCCAAAGTAATCATCGTTTCATCGCACACTTTGCCTTTTCATGATACTTCTTATTTTAATTTTTTACAGTACCCACTTGCATTTTAAAATCCTGCCTCTTCCCTTTATCCTTCTTCACACTTTCTATAATATTCTCTATACAATATTCCTGCGCTGCTGAGTGGATGGCTGTTTGTAATAGCAGACTTTGAAGATCACCCTCTTCAAATTGTGCAGAAATAATACTCCATTAAGCAAAGCAAATTAGTCCTTGGTTTAATTACTAGCTCTGTTCCTGCAGTGCGCATGCATACGATATTAACTTTAGAATAATTTCTTGAACAAATAATTTAAAAACCAATTCTACAAGGACTGGTGAAAGCCAATAAATTGCAGTAAAAGGGACACTGAAAGAATCTGAATGCTTAATTTGCTAAAAAGAAAGCAGGAGAGAGGCCACTTTGGCATGAATGCAGTTAATTTATCTTGATTAGAAAGACGTGCATGAACACTAAATCTAATATACCGACCAGATGTGCTGCCCCAAATGGATGAAAGAGCCAAGGAAAAAAATATGAGCAAACATTTTTATATGAAAATAAAGAAAACTAAAATAAAATGTAACAGCATAACAGAAAAGATGATTTTGAAACATATCCTAAATCATAAGATTATTTGACAAAACTTGTTGACAGGTGTTTTCATTGATTAAAAAAATGATGATGTTGGATGTTGGTGTGAGTACAAATCTCTAGCCAGTTCTGGCTATGAGATTTTGGTTTCCCCACAGCCAAGGAGTTTTGTAAAAGCCTCACCTGGCTGATTAGGTTGAGCAGGGGTTTGCCTTCTGAACCAACCAGGCACGTCAGAAGCTGCGGTATCCATGCCAACCACTGAATGGGGGGGACTCCAATGCAATACTTGTCCACGGCATCTGCCAGAGTGTTCTTGTCATCGAAACTGAGTAACCACAACACCTACAGATGAGAAAAAATATAAAAAAAAACAAGAAATGTGAGACAGGAGGGAAGAAGGTGAAGACAGGATGAGAGACAGGGAAGAAAAGAAGAAAGAGACAAACAACAATTTAAAAACAGCATTAGGGTTATTATACCAAAGTAGAATATTAGATCTTCACAATTTAGTAAGTAGTAAGAGGTAGGGTCTCCGTCATTAATCAGTCCATTGGTGCTTCCCTGTCTCTGTTCACAGCAGGGGGGGGGGGTGCAGGGAGCTGAACGAGTACATCTTGGCAATCCTCACTATGATCAAAACGGAGCCAATGTGGAGGTGATCTTTCCTCCCCTGGTGTGCATGTGCGTGCATCTACATTATGATGAAGACATTAACCCCACTCAACCCCCCCAGGCTCTCTTTAGCAAGCCAACCCGAGTACACAGATTGTGTATAATTACTGATAATGACTGGTCATCTACTTCATCCATCAGGACTAGGCCCTGCCAACCCAGCTTAGCAGCACAATATTAGGGTGGGGGTGGGGGATCAGAAAAGCACCTAATTGGAAAGTGAAGCTGGTAGAAACCATTATTATAACAGATAATGATAGTAATGCTTGATGCTAACACTGGCTGTGGCAAGACCATATTTATTATTTATCCAGCCTGAGTCACAAAGAAGTAGCTCGTAGATTTGCTCTCTAGATGAGTCTCTCTAATCTGACTCTCCCGTTGCTCTTTGAAAGCAGAAACCCAGCAGGCAGTTTGTTAAAGATTTCACAATCACTCAGCCCCCCTCCAGCTCAGGCTCTGTATTGAATAAGTTGCTGTTTGTCTGTAGGATGAAGGTGGGATGCTTGTTAGCAAAGAGCCCATCTCTTCTCCCACACAAAGCTTACTCAACTGGTAAGTATGATAGCATTGGTCTGACTGTCGGTCAGCCCATGTAGAGGGTCATGAGATAGGAGTATCAGGGGAAGCTATTAGTCCGTTAACCCTTCAACCCTAAGCCTTCACTCCATCGATCTGCCTCAGGAACCCATCCACACTGTCTACTGCTGCACTGTAATCGATCAAATTACTACTCTCTGCTTGTAACTGTGGCACAGTCTGACAGAGGGCAAAAAAGGATGCCTTTCTTCTCATCAGCACTAATAATGCATGGGCTGGATGGGGTCAGGAAACCGGGGAATTCACTCTGAACGTATTTGAAAAAAGGCCTGATTGAAGCTGATTTTATGGAAAGGGGAGTTAGGTGCAAGACTGATTGCCGATGTGGTAGTCTCAGACAGAAAATACATTCTCCCTCAGAAATCCTCAACAACTGAGGCAAATGAGGAAGTTGTCGATATTAGCATGTTCAAAGAAGTTGTTCCAGTCTGCTTGCCACAGTTGAACATGGATAATCACACAAAATGCCTCCTTCTCAGTTCCCATCTTATCACCTTTGCTAGGTATTTGCGAGACTTGCTCTCGTTTTGATGGCGGCAGGCATGGAGGTAGCAGGTAATGGCAGAGACTCCCAAGTGGAGCTGACGGTCCTTGACAAAGATGTTCTCCAGGTAGTCGCCCCACATGGCCCAGGCCTTGACCAGGACATCGTGCATCTGGACTGCTGCTGAAAAGGCTTTGTTGGCCTCCTCTGACCTGGAACAAGCACCAAGGGAAAGTGGATAGCAACAGTTAGTGAGGGACAGATAATGGGTAACACTAAGTATCCTGGAAAAGTGAGCTACTGAAGGAAGCTGGAGCGGAAGGAGAGAAAGAGGGACTGAGCAAAAGGGAAGTCAGAAAACAAAGAGATACAAAATAGGGAAGGGGAAGAGCTGCATGGCTCAAAGAGATGGATGCAATACTTGCGTGGAGAGGGGGATTGAAGGAGCAAAAGAAAAGGAGAAAGATGGAGTGTGCAAGAAACAGATTATGATGATCACATTCTGAATGATGTACTACACATCAGTAAGCACCATATTTCATTTGCTATAATCTTCAAGGCCTTTCCTCTTGGCATTACAGAGTAAGCATTTAACCCAGCATGAATTAATGTCACCAAGGGTTCAGCCGTTTTTGCTACTTTGTAATATGAGTTGAACCCAACTCTATCATACTGTGCAGATCAATCTATTTAATACTTAGTGACATATGAGCTTAACGTCTTCCCATTTCATCAGAAATGACAGAGCCGTAGAAGGTACAAACCTCAGTGTAAGGGCTATATTTATCTGTATACAAATATATTGACCGTGAAGAGCATTGCTACAGCTCAGAGAAATCTGCAGCCTGATAAACTTGAGAATCCTTGAGCTTTTTTATCCGAGTAGTGCAATCTAGCAGTCACACTTTAAGTATTCGATTTAGCAACTGTTAAATATCAGGCAAAAAATATACAGGTGAAGTCTGGCAAGAGACCCAAGTTTTGACTGCAACATTTATGCTGACAGGGAAATATATTCTGAACCATCAGCTTTTTTTTTCCCCCACACCGAGCAGCTTCCCACCACTCATTGGCACACATTTTGAAAAAATTCTTTACACACCTTTCACTCTTTGATTAATAAATAAGATTCAAGAAGCACCTGAGACGCACTACCCAGCAGTCAAAACAAGGAGACAGCCCTGTCAATGAAAAAGCCTTTCTGACAAGTAAGCACTGGCAGTTGGTAAATGGACTTCCATTAAAGGAGTGCTTCCAAAAGTACTTTCCCGCTTACTTACAGTAAAATGTCTCCCAAGCCAATCAATTAAAATGTGTTATTATAAGAGGCATTTTGGCATGTGATTCAGAAATGGGAGCTTGATTGCTATGGGAGTCAGAGCCAGAGACCCTCCAGTAATACTTAATGGGGTTGCCTCAGTCACTTTGCCAGTGTTAAAGTACATTAACAGTTTCTACTACTTGGCTCAACAGGAGCACAGGCACCCAACAGACTGTCAAATCTCTGACACCCGTTTAATTGAATGATCCCAAAATCCTTAGCACATGTGGCTGCGCGGGTGCAACACACACGCATACACACACACACATACAATCACTCACACTCTTTCAACCCCTAACCCCCACTCTGCTGTTAATTCTCCCCTGGTGTAGGGGAAACTTAATGATTGCAATAAACCCTGCTGAGGTGGAGGCAAGTTCTGCTGATACCATGGATTCCTGCAAATTGCCTCGAGTTAATTATTGAGCTACATATACATTTAATATGCCTTCCTCAATTTGTCTTTCACCCCTCAGGATGCCGTGTCAAAGATGACAGGTGAAAAAGTGGGAGCAGAGGGGGATAGGTGTTGAAGAGTGCAGCTGTGGGTATGACCCAGTAAAGTATGGGAAAGATTTTCTGTGTTCCACAGGCAACCCTTGCAGCCAAAAAACACATTACTGACACTGCCACAAGCTGATGACATAGATGTACATTAACATCTAAGCCACGTCATGGGGTTACCTAGTAACATAATGTCAGAGGTGTGTCAGCTTGAAGCGAGAAGTGCTGATTAAATGTGACAGCCATGTCCTGACAGAATAAAACACCCACGCAGTGTTAAGGGACCACTGACAAAGTTTGAGGATAATGGTGCAATAAACAAAGGAAATGCAGTGACAGTTATCAGGATAGATTTATATTGTAAAAACAAAAGCAAACAAACAAACAAAAAAAGGTTAAAGTTAATCTAAAGTTTTGCTACAAAGTGACGGTGCTTGTGCAAAGCTGAAAAAGTAGGCAAAGCCCAAACAGCTGAGGCACTGGTGAACATACTTGTTGATTTGAGCCAGGAACATCCCCTTCAGAGCGTAAAACTCAGCCGTCATCTCCTTGGTGAAGTACTTCAGATTAGTAGACTCTATCACTTCTAAACCCTAACGAATAAAACAGATAAAACTGAGGTTTAGTTCATTAAGGAAAACAACAGTGAAGAAGATACCACAATATTCTCTTTTAGACAGGGCCATAATCACAGGTGAAAAACAAACAAACTGCTTGTGTTCATTAAGAACTAAGAAAAGAGGTGTTAAGGGAACTAAACTTCCATTATGGTGAGTGTCTGATTAGGTGTCCCCTATGTGCTGCTGTGATAAACGATGTGTAGCGGGAGAGAGAGACAGAGAGAACTAGAGGAGATGAGATAGGAGAGAGAGAAAGAGAAAGAGAGGGAGAGAGAGAGAGAGACTACTGGCACTTTTAATGACTTGTGGTGTGCTGAACTGGTTCTATTAATCAGAGTACTCAACAGACTTAAGAGCAAGCTCCTGAGTTACACTCTCTTATAAGTCTCCCTACTATAATTTGTCACCTCCACACCCCACAACACTTCGTGCTCTTACTACTTTTCCCACTCAAAGAACAGCACATTATGCTTCTGGCTACTGCTAACAAAAACCAACCGAAGTACGTAAAACATACTAAATTCATCAAATGTGTTGCTGTTCAGTAGAGACTAGCCTACTTCCAAATGGAGCACTCATTATCACAGACTAAATCTCTTGCAGCTGTGCTACATTATGATGCAGGTGTTACATGGGTACAATATATTTATCATGTGGTGATCACACATAATTAGATAGCACAAGCTAAACAATTTTTCCCTTTGAGTACAGTGATTTTGAAAATAGAAGATTTCATGATTTAGCTGCAGGCAGTAATAAATATTTATGTAGTTCATACTAAAACCTCTAGTGATTCGGAACATGACTTTTGTATCTTTTATATTTTTAATACAGTTTCACTATCCTAATCAAGTGTGGCAATTATTAATGTTAAGTAAAACAACAAAGAGTCCAGTACCTGCATAAGGATACATTTTTAATGCTAAGTAGACTAAATAAATAAATAGTTCATCAAATTTTAAAAAGAGAATGTTATGGAGCAGGAGAAATGGATCTTTAACTTACCTGCATGCATTCATTCTTGCCCATGACACCAGCCAGCTGCAAATAACATTTGACTTGTTGTCTGATCTTCTGGAAACAGTCAACAATGGGCACTGTGGGGATGGTGTGAATACGACTGAGAATGTCCAGAGCCACATTCACCAAACCCTGGGGAAATTAAGAGTTTGATGTGGTTTCACATACAGTTTGAGGAAAAACAGATTGAACTTGATGTTTCAAGTTTATCTGACAAAAGCAGCACAATATGTCTGCGTTGTTACCTGTTTGCGTGCTATCTTGCCATACTGAATGATAGCAGAAGCCGAGGCATGAACTCCTAACATGGCGTTGTTGTTGTTGGGATCGTGCTGTGTGTTCGTCTCATATGCCGTTACTATAGCTGTGCAAAGTGACACAATAGTTAGCAACATTGCTTTTCTCTTTGTACAGTTGACAGTATTGAAGAAGCTAGAGAAAAAAGAAAAAAAAAATCTGCTCTGCTCTCTAAGCTCACCTGCTTAGAGCAGTATGAACTTCTAGCTCCCTCAAAGCTCTGCTGTCATAACGCAGAGGAGGGCACTGGGGACACTAAACGTATTGAACACTAAATGGGCCATGGCGATGAATTTCATCAAGAAAATTCCATTTCACTTTAACATAAGTTTGAAGGCTGTCGTGTATAAATGAAGTGGATTTTATTGGCATGGTGCTGCAGAACCAGCACTATCATTATTCCAGCACCTCACAGTGAGAGTCAGAGCTCAAGTTGCTTGAGACATCACATTTTGCAGTGGCTGCCTCTCTGAATGGTTTCAAAGTCACCACAGGAGAGAGCTGAGCACTAAGCAAGGTGTGTGTGTGTGTGTATGTTTTATGTCCTGCAGTGTGAGAGAATACTTTAGCAAGTTGACATTTGGAAATGTACAGAGACCCTTAGGGGGCTCTGCACATTGTGTTCTTTTACAGAAGCCCCCTTTCTGGAACCAGCATTAACCTAAGCAGCAATATGAAAGTGTATCTGCACATGGTAAAACATGCATCATGTTCAGAAAATCAAGTATGTGAACAGACACACAGTATATGCATCACTATCACTGGTATCAAGCATCTGTCAGAGTGTGTGTCATACCTTGATAGTGGTGCTGACGCCACATGAAGATGCTGCTCCAGTGGGAAAGGTCATCAGAAACAATAGGCAGCCGGTTCCTCCAGGTTTTCACCACAGTCTTCATGTCATGGAGGCTGGTGTTACGACCCAGGTTAGCTGGCTGAAGCCCCGCATTAATTTGGGCTGCTTCTTGCAGCTCAATGATCTGCTGTGCCGCCTGTTGACAAATGAAAATGTCAAAATTTGCTCTTGATCTTTCATATAACAACACAAGTCACTCTGCCACTCTCACTTGACTTTTTCTCTAAACTTTTACAGATGCAAGCTGTGTGACAGTTCTGAATTGGCAGCGTTCTTTTTTGTTTACAGTTAACATTTTGTATTCCCAGACCTGCTTGACTGATTCAAAGCTTTGGTCCAGACAGAAAGCCAGCTGGACTTAATCTTGTTAATATTTTGTCCACACATCTAAACAAATGTATGCTACTATTCAAAATTCCTGCTTTGTTTGAACTGCAATATGCACACTGTGTCCATCTGCCAAAAATCACTGACTGGTCATTAATTTAAAATTGAAGAAATCTTGAACAACGATCAGGAAACACATGGAAGGAATAAGAAGTAAGGTGATAAAAGAATGAAATCTATCTATCTTGTGAGACTGCTCTGTTAATGAAAACATTCCTCTGAGACTATAAGGTAAAAGCAAATTGATGAAAGATAGTAGAAGGTAGAAAGGGCTATTACTACATGGTTACTGTCTGACATAAAGAAAAAAAAAAAAAACACCGGGGCTCAGTCACTGATTTAAGTCTCATTATAAACAATTCCAGGGAGACAAAGACTAATATTGCCAGGATCTTACATAATTTGATTTGTATTTTCTTTTGGGCTAATGTAATTGAATAATTAGTAGAGGATGCTTCCAGCATATCCTCGTATAGCAGAATGACAATGACAAAACCACAACAAAAACACATTATATTTTTCACCCCAGCAATATTTTTTCATGCCACCAAAACAACTGTGCAGTAAGAATCGTAATGTCTTCCAACAATACCCCCATAGCAAAACTGCTCACATACAGCAAAGGAAAAAAAGGCAAGGAGATGGGAAAATGTGAAAATGATAAGCGAGGACTTCTATCTCATTCTGTGAAAAGAAGACTCATTGATTAGCCCTAAGCCACTTTTTGAACATATAATCAATCATTCCATTATAACCACTCATCAATCATTATTAACGCCAACCCCGATAATCGATAGTGTGGGCGATAATCCACTGATCGTTAGTCACTGCTGAGAGCTGGGATTTGATGATAACTTGAATCAAATAGTATTTGAACCCTACTGTATGTGCAGTTAGTTTGGGCTTCTCATTCTCCAAGGCTCATGGATCGTGAATGTGAGATATGGAGTTTGGAATGGAGATTTACTACAGGTTGCTTGGCTGGGCAGAGGAATAAATAGCTTGTTTTCCTCCAGCTAGTAAATAATTGGACTGCACATACGCAAACACAACTACACCCAAAGACACACACGCACACAAAATAACAAAGAACATCGTCACCCAATTCAAATACCCATTTTGAAAAAAGATGCATTTCAGTGAATCACAGCTATGCTCAATACTTAACCCCCTCCCCCACTCTGAAATCAAATCTCCCAAAACAAAATAAATTAGGCAATACAATATTTTTCACAATTATCTGTTAATATCAGCTGATGGCCCATTTCTAACCTTCATTCAGACCGTCCCATTCATCATGTAAATGTAATTCTACTGCAGGTATTTAATCAAATGGTATCTGATGGCAGGGAAGTAATTACAGGCATTCTCAACTAACTCTTCTCTTCTCCTCTGTCTCTTTCTCCCTGTGTCCCATCATTCTCCCAAGTCTCCCTTCTTTTTTTTTCTCCTTTTTCATCTTTGCCCCTGTCTACTGTCATCTCTCACAGTGGAATCAAAGAAGCTTAAGGCGTTTTTTTAAGGCATCTATCTCAATTTTACAAAATGGAGTAAGGAGAGAGCGAGATAGACGGCGTTATCGGTTCACTCAATAACACGTCTCAGTACCACTGATGATCTCTCGACATGCATCTCTCCCAACTGCTTATCACAATAAAATCACTTCCCTTCACTAATCTTCATCGCATTCTGACCATCACGTCACTCTTAATGGAGTTTTGCAACAGGAAATCACTTCAAGCATTTTGTTTACTAACCTGCAATAGTGGGGTGTGCACATGGGAAACTATGTGAGGCAACCTCCTCCACTCACGGATGGCCAGGTTGGAGGCCATCTCCACCAGCCGCTCTATGAAGTTGAGTTGCTGCTCCTCTGGGTGGCAAATGGCTAGGTAGCCACGGTGCATGTTCACCTTCCAGGCCATCTCCTTGGGACAGCTGAGCTCCACCTGGAAATGTACACAGAAAGTCAACTTATATATTTAAGAACAAATTTATAGCAGCATAACCAAGTCATCAATCACTTTAAAGCACTGACTTTATATAGGAAATGTAGAAATGTTTAATTGGATAATTCTTCACCATCATTATCAAAATAACTGGTGTACCTTAGTAGAACTATAAGAATAAGATGAACTCATTGTCAGTATGATACATGTGAGTGTAGAACTGTCTGGCCATCATATCAAGACATTTCACAAGAACACTGCTGCTTTTGTTATTGTCATCTGAACAACTGTAATTTGCTTTTTCCCCATCAGCCCCTTCTTATTCTATCATCTGCCGTCTACAGAAAACCAAAGCTTTACTTGTCTCAGCAAAGGAAAACAGCTTCATCTTGCCTTTTATGCTGTGTGCTTTAATGCAGCAGGTTTTTTGTACAGTCAATACTGGTAGCACCACAGGATTAAATTGCAGCATTGAAAAGGCTGCCTCAACAAATATCTACAATAATACAGTTTTTATTTAAGTATCCCAACTATATCAATCCATGTTAAGGTTGACTGACCTAAAAAAAAATATCAAAATACTACACTGCACTGCCTGTTGAGTCCTTCTTAATTTTGTAAGTTAACCAGTGTGATTATGTACACAATTCATAAATTAGGAGAAACAGCTGGCTGGAACTGATGTGTGACTCACTGACAGGCAGTACTTGTTAATTGCAGCCAAGAACAATAAACTTGTTGGTGACATTCTCTAGATGTTGATACACAGTTGGTGTAAGTGGTGTGCTGTTGTTCTCTGCGTTTGTCCCTGTGATGTCAAGCGGAATAGCGTACTCTCTTCACAGCATTGTGTGTGAAAGTTTTAATTAAATGAAAACATCCAAGGGGAAAGGCCCTATGACACTTTCCTTGCATAATTTAGCACATGGACAAATACACAACAATACTGTTTGCTATTCATTTTCTGAATGGTTTCAGCAGGACTTTTGTACTAATGACTAAACAGCCTGACGAGTATGACACAGGGGCAGAGGAGAGAAAAGGACCGACTATTGATTAAAACTCTGAGTGCATTAACACTAAACAAACAATAGCCCTTAGGAGCCCAATACGTCAAACCTGGGGTTTGCTATTATGTTTTTAAGTGAGTGAGACAAAGGCAGAATGAGAGAAGGACAAAAAAAGGGAAAAGTGAAAGTGCAGGTGATTGGAAAAGAATAAGTGTGTATATGTGTAAACTCTTAAGATGTTTGGAGAAAAATACAGTGATCGGTCGACGCAAACTTATCAGGGGTGACACTTGATGAATATCCTGAAGACAGGGCTGCCCTTATCAAGAGCCAGCTTTAATTGAAAGCGGGGACATTTGCACTTCACCTCTGAGCTGGTGAGTGGTAGGCAGGGAGGCAACTGAAAGCTGTGCTCCTCTCTACCACGGTAAAACAAATCACCCTGCAGCAGCAGCAAGGGTAATTATTCACACACACACACACACACACACACACACACACACACACACACACACACACACACACACACACACACACACACACACACACACACAAACACACACAAACATACACACAAACACAAACAGTTGTCATAAATATTAGCTGGTAAAGCTGGAGCTGTGGAACAAAGGATGAAGAAATAGAGGTGGATTCAGAGAGAGTCGTAATAACAAAAAGAAGACAATACAGAAGAGGAGTTAGAGAATGAGGAGACAAAAGAAAGAGAAATGAGTACACAGAGGAAGGAAGGACTGAAATAAGGAGGAGTGGATATAGTGAAGTGGGGGCCGCCATCCAAACAATTTAATTAGGTGTCACCTTAGGAGGAGACGGCTCAATGGATTGGTTCCAAGGCTCCTTGAAAGAGCAAAGCAGCAGTATTTGTTATATGTCGGGTATTATCATACGCTCGCCACCTGTCTAGAGTTTGTTTTGGGAAAAAGGAGGCTAATAAATTAACAGACCAAACAGCTGAACTGCATTAACACAGCTTTACGGCCCTCTCTTTCATTCTTGCAAGGGGTGAGCGGTTGTGAAGAGCTGGACGGTAACAATATCAAATTACTATACTTCACGCTGGCACGAGGCCCGAGCTTAATATACAGCACTGTGCTGGAAAACAGAAATAAAATGAAAAATGTAGTGTCCAGGCTCTGGTTTAGTGGGTTTAAGCCTAGAGGCTCCACATTGTCTGTTCCCTGCTCTGTTTTTGTCAAAAACTGTCAGAAAAGCTGTATTTTATTTAGGCCCCATCAGGAAGTGATATCATACTAGGGTGCATTACATTAAGGGGTGTTTCTAATGTTTAGGTCACCCTATTTCCATAAATTTAAAAAATATTGTAACTTTTAAATTTATGGCAGAGCTGTTGTATTGGATTTTATAGGTGTACCTAATAAAATGGCCTGTGAGTGTGTAAATTCATTCTTACGTGGCTGTGCATTGCTCACCTGAACCAGAGCCTCCTTCATTGCAGCCCAATTGGAAACCCTCCAGGCACACTCGAGCACGAGATAAGGGTTTGAGTGGCCTTTAGATTGGCCATATTCGGTCAGCGGTTCCCACTGGTTCAACTCCTTTGAACATCTGGATATAAACACGAGGGGGATGAAAACGTTGAGCAACATTAATGTGTGCATGTAAATATACAGCTGTGCTAAACAAGGATCCATTAGCTGTTGCTTTTTGTTTACTTGTCACAGCATATAATTTGGCGCTGCTACAGTGGGAGGTTTGCGTGGCTGGAAATTCACTGGTTTTAATCTAGAAAACTACTTTATCATCATAACTGCTCTATTTACACAATGTAAAAACTGGTGTAGAGTTTTGCGTCTGCACTGACGACACAAGTTGAAAGTGAGGCTCACGGATGAGGCCGTCATGATCTCTTTGAGATTCGTCTTGGACAACAGTGACTTATGATGGTTTAACTTATGTAGTGAGTGTACTGCAGAACTTTTAATCAATTATACTTTGTAGTGTATAATGATTTGAGATTATGATTTAAGGAGGCTTTATACCAGGACTGTTGTGTTAGACTGTTTATTAATTTTAGCCAGGTCTGCCTAATGAATTACCAACTAGGCGTACATGGAAAAAGAAACAATCTACTACAGCTTTGTGTTTTGCTGGCTCTCTTGATCTGGGAGACAGACTCTGTGATAACCGCATCTTTTCTACTGCAGAGATCTTACCGTATCCAGTGGTCCTCCCACAGCTGATACTCAGGGAAAATGGCTGGGGACACGTTGTTCCTCTCATGCTCTTTTCTAGCCTTCTCCATTGCCTTCTCGTAGCTTTCCTGGGCCTGAACAGACATGTTTATTTTTAGTAAAGATGTCTTTAGGCTGATAAATTATCATCTATGCAAAATGCCTGCTTAATGCATCTACCTGCAATATTAATATTAATATACAACTTGGACAAAGTATTAGTAGTGAACTAAGAAATTGGAAACTGAGTTTATACTAAGCAAGATCTTACATAGTAGTCCATGGTTTCTTACCTGTTCAAAGAAGCCATGCTGCTCATAGGCAATGGCTGTGGCAGTCTCAGGAAACTTGCATCTCTTCTGCCAGAGGCCAGCCCACATGTCCTCCTCTTGAAGCAGTGAATAGAGCTCCGCTAAAGAGTCCCAAATCTCCTTTAAAGCAGCACATCAAAATGTGTATGTCAGCGGAACAAATTGGAATATGTGAAGTGATCAAACTGTAAATTGAATGAGAGCAGCTTTGCTAATGAGTCTACTTCAAACTGGATAAAAGGCAGATTTGGCCTCTTGTATATAAGACTGTAACAGACACATGAAAAATTAGTGTCAGTGAAAGAGAGGAATAAACAAAAAGCACAGCAATACTTTAAACTAGTAAAATAATCAACTCTCATATCAGAAAAATAATCTTTTTCACAGAACTAAATGTGTGTTTTTCTTCAGTTAAATGTAGCACACTAGTTTCACCCACCACCAAGCTGGTGTGAAGTAACTCACACCAACACAAAAACACTGTAATCAGTGCACCTAAGTTGCACCAGTAAATATAACAGATTCTGAATCAATATTAAAAAAGTAATCTTAAGGACACACATACTACCTCAAACATAAAAATGTATGTAATTGGTCTCACACACACACAAAAAAAAATCTGCTCAAGTCTAATTTAAATCTAAATGCACTACCTGCTGAGGTGGTGTGATGCTCTCCTGCTCGTAAAACTCGGTGCTCTGCTTGGGTTTGCTGTGTAGGCTGAGGCCCTTTTCAAAGGCCTGCTGCTCCAGCATTAGAGTGGAGCGTAGCCAGAGGTTGTGTGTCTTGCCCAGGTACTTCAGCACACAAGGGCGGATGGGAATAGGAGGCACACACTGGGACATGGCCTCCACAAAGCAGTTTAGGGCACTAGGCTGGCAGTCCCTCTGGGCCTGGTGGCTGCCACTGCACAGGAAAGGACTCATTTCTCCTGACAAAGCCTGGAGAGGAGAGAGAGCTCATCAACTACCCAGTTTCACTTAAGCAGCAGCATCCTCATATAGCATATTGATAAAGGCATTGTGTTGCATCCCATACATGCAACACAATGCCCTTTTTCCAGTAAAAGAGAACGTGTTAAGAAACAAGACAAGAGAGGTAAAGTAAAACTACTTGGCTACTCCAGCATGACAGATTTGTCATGTTGGAGTTTTATATCCATACATTTTTATTCCAGGAAAAGATTACTATTTAACAGTTTTGTCCATTTTAACCCCTACTTAGCTTTCTGCTTTACTGTCAATTAATACAACCATTCACCATGGGGCCACACTATGTCATTAGAGTCACAGTACATCCACATTTGGACGGAATCAACTTTGAGAGTGATCATGGGGTTAGTACTCCCATAATCATGACTGACACACACTCAGAAATAAATCATGTATTGGTAATGAAGATAATATTCGCTGCCCGTTGACAGCACAAAGTAATTAATGCCTTGATGGTCCTTTTAATTAGAAGGCCAATATGTCATCAAATATGTTCCTTTGAAGAAAGTGGTTTTGTATATTCCCATGTAATAATCTGTCCAGAGATATGAAGCCTGATCACCAGTAATCACTCCATTTTCACCATTAATAGATGGAATGCTGTAATGGTGGCATGGCATGTAGAGCTGAGGCATCAGAATAAAGATGTGACATATTTGTGACTTCATGCCTGTCACTGCAAGAAAATATAATAATTTTGAAGTCATCTTCCTATTGACTGCATCTTTCAGATGTTTAAGAGCTCAATCACTTCAAATCAAGGCCTTTCAACGATTCTGCTTCGTTAAACTCATTACAGCTTTCCTCCCTCAGCTTTCTCATTTCCATATTTAGCATAAATGAATCTGTTCTCATTACGTGGAATAGCACGTTTTGAGAAAGAAATGGAATGGTCAAGGTCAGAGATACTGTCTGCCTGCTAACGTCATTGATAAGATACAGAAAAAGGAGAGGATAGAATAGGGAGGGATTTTTCTACTAAAGGACATTTCAGAATTTTAAGAAGTAACAAGAACAGTCATACAGTATGCAAGCTTTGTCATTTTAATAAGAAATATTGTGTCAGTGCTTGACATGTAAAAGCACATATTTCCCAGCAAAGTTGGATTCTTGTGCTAGTTAAAATATGGTGACTTGGACATCACATATCAACCAGTGGCAGACCTCTCTAAGCTATTGTATAGTAAGATTAACACATACTGTATATACAAATGAAGTTACTTAGAGCTCCAGGTTTAACTACAAGATGTCATTAAATTACACTCACATGCTGCTGCCTGTCAGAGAGAATCTTCCAGAGGCGAGGGAAGAGCTGAACCCAAGTCCTTTCAGCCAGCGGTGTGGAGATGTGACAGAGCTGGACCAGGGCATTCAGAAGAGCCCCCGTCTAAACACAGAACAGGAAAAATAACAGTTGATGACTAAGCAAAGCAGTGTTTCTAAATGTGCGGTCTTGTAATTCAAGAGTACCGCTGATTTACTATCCCAGTGGGTAGTTAATTGCATTCAACTAATATTCCAGCTCAAAATCGGCTCTTGATTTCATAGCTAAAAAATAAAAATCAGTAGTACTCTGGACCATATAAATGCTTTAAAAATTAAAAGAAGATCAGACACTGTCATCTTTTGTATTGCAACTGAGCAATCAGGGTCATATTAAAAATTCTTTATATCCTTTTTATATTATAATGGTTAGTCAGATTACTTGTACCAGCTTTGCAAAAATCTAGTTTGTTAAATCTTTATCACACTCTGAACTTAAGAGTAAATGCTCTCTCCAGATCGCCCAATCTTACCTTGACTTCCCGTAGTGAGTCAAGGAACTTGTCATGGCGGTTAGTAAGCATGTGTAATTGGTTGCCTGAGTCTCTTTCAGACTGTTCCTTAGTCTTGGGGATAGCAGACTGGTCACCGGGTGCTAACTCAATGTCTATCTCCACATCCTGCCAGGTTCAAGAGAAGAGAGGAAAACATCATCTTTTGGAAGAGCTTTGACATTTAGGGCATTATATGACATTAGCCAACAACAGCTTCTAGGTAATGGGTGAGGCTTTAATCTTTTCTCAGAACGACAGTATGAAACACACTCTTAATTGGATAACATGTTGATTTATGTGAGAGAACATGTCTCTTGACTCATTGTGGTATGTTTGTGTGTCCCACCTCCTCCTTGGTCTCGCTGTTCTCCCTCTCACGCGGCTCCTGCTTGATGTGTGTTGCCATGGCGAAGGCGGCACGGTCATGGCTGTCAGCCAGGTTGATGACGTTAGTGATAGACGGCAGCATGGATCCCTGGCAGCTGGTGCCGATGATGGTGTTTCGTTCACACACCGCCAGAAGCAGCTAAAAAGCACATACACAGACACCAATGGGTGCAAAACGCAAAACAGAAGATCAGTGTCAGTAAATGACACATGATGGGTATGATAAGACAAGAGGCAAGCAGAAGCTTCATAGAAAGCTGTTCTATAACTCAACAGCACATTCTCTTTTTAATGCTGGATAAAAGGTTCCTAAAGCCTACTCAAAGATCTGCAGCAGTCCTCCGTTTACCTCTATGCACTGTTTGATCCAGAAGTGGCTGCCCATGGCTTCCCAGTTCTGAGAACAGCAGATGTAGAGCAACCTCTCATAGACACGGCGCTTCATGGAGCCGTCAAACACCTCAAAGAACTTGGCTCTGATCAGTGGTTGAGTGCACCGAAGCCCCGAGAGGAATGCTGGCTCCAGCTTCGAAGTGATGTCACTTCCAGAAAGGCTCTCGTCTCTGAATAATGTGATGGACAAAAACATTTGACGGGGATTGCTTGCAGGCTCTTACTCATTTTACTTCTATGATTCATGAAAGTAGAATACAGGCATTTTGTGGATGATAAAAGATTTAATGCACTTTCAACATCTGCTCTTAATAAACACAGTCAAGGCAATGATGCTAGAGTCAGCTAATTTGGCATCTGTGGTGCTCTTGGACCATCTAAGGTCATCTAAGATTGTAGGCATTTAGATTTAGGTTTACTTATTCTACCTCAATTAATTTGATCATTTATTAAAATGTCAATCACTGTCATAAGAAAAACAACAGAAGAAATTGGAAAACAATCCTAACAACACTGAGTATAATAAGTACCAACAGCTCCACTTTTCTGGTTTCGAATACAGCATCCAGGTAGGATTCAAATAACAAATGTGTAAAAAAAAGTAAAGGCACTGACAACAACTTTGAAACAAAAGTGCATGTGTTAAACAGCCATGTTACTTCCATGCAGAGGATCACTCAAATGTGAGTAGGTGGGAGTTAACGTTGAATACTGGCTAAAATTAAATACATCTGATCTGGAGTCTGGTGTGGTAGTAAAGCCCTAAAAACCATGCATAAGAAATTTAAATAGTAAATGTCATTATTTTTACATCATCCAGTTGGTCTGAATATGCCTCATGGGCAAGATTCATATAACAGAAGGAGAGAGGGAAGGTGGGATAAAAGCAACAACAAAGACAAAGCTACTACCGCTGCACACTGGCCCTACTTGCACTGTTCTCTTAATCACACATTGTTCTGGCACAGCTGGTTTATCATTCCATTATAATTACTTGCTGTCCATCATGGCTTTATTGTTCATTTTAAACCTTTTGGCATGAAGAGCAGATGGGGTGGGGGGATACAGAGTACATTTGGCTGATTAAATGTGTACGTGTATGTGTGTAAGACAGAAAGACAAAGGGGGCCATCATTTAATGAACAGTGGGCAGTAGGACAGTGTCTCCCCTCTGGCCCCGACATGCTGGGTGTCCTATCACGAGTTGGCTGAGTCCTGACTCAACTGTGGCCCTGTAAAAGACTAACACTTTATCTACCTTCCTCACTACCAGCTAACTTTCCGATTCTGACCCTCCTCCTCTCCAGCACCCTTCTATCTACAGCTAAAGTTTTTTTAAAATGATTTTCATGCTTACAGGTACCACAAACTATTCTAGGGTTCATGGTATATTTTTCTCTATCAGCCTGCACCTCATCTCCAACTTCTTGCGACATTCCCCTCCTGAACCTCACGACCTTCATCCCGCCAGTTAAGATAGATGCCAAGGGCGGCATGGCATCAGTGGCACGGCCATTTGGCCATGTGATGAATGGAGGTAATTACCTGTAGACGTAATTAACGAGGTCCAGGAACTGGGCGTTTAACTCAAGTTCATCGGGGAAACGCTTCTCTATGTAGGTCATCATCTTCACGAGTAAGATGGACTTCTCACGTAGGTTAGGCATCTGAAAAGAAGATAAATGTTGGTTGGAAAAAAAAGCCATACAAGGGAACGATGTTAAGATATTAAACATATGAAAATTAAAGAGGTGACAAAATAAACTAATGATTTTTTCTTCTTGTGAATGTATCTCTCTGTCCACCTCAGCCCTTTAACTTTCTCTTTATCTATAGCTTAAAAAAAATAAATAAATACATTATGCTAATGTTAACCTGACGACCTGAAGTTTAGAGAATGTGCTTTGTTTGTTTTTCTAAAAGGTTACACACTTTTTTAAATGTACATCACTCATTCAGTTCTCTGGTCTACAGCCACTATTATCAAAGGAATATAGCAATGACCTACTGAATTACGTTCTTCTATTTGTTGGCACCCATTACATTTGAATGAAATGATATTATAACACATATATGACATTCTGAGTTGTTAGATTCACTACAAGAAGCCTTTTTACCTGATTGGCAGCCATCGGAGAATTGTTTTTCACCCACTCTTCAACGATTTTGACGACAGCACGGAGGATTTTGGGATCAGGTGACTTCTCAATCAGTGAGGTGAGGATGACTTGGATGAAGTTCTTTCTCATTTCCATGATCATGACGGACAGTCGGGTCTTCACCAGATCAAGACTCAGCATTACCAGCTCACTAGTCACTAAGAGAGCAGAGAGGTCAATAAATAGAAGCAGGGCTGAGAAACTAGCTACCAGAGCAATCACAACAAAAGCATTTTGGGATGAATAGTGATGAGAAATGTTTGTTGACATTTGTAGATTGATGTAGAATTTTCTGGTATAAATAAAGAAAGGTTTCACTTAATGTCCCATTTTCTTTAGAGATGAGCTGGCCAGGCTTGTCCACACTTATACTCACATCACAAATTTAAACATTAGCTTTGTGAGTCGTGTGCTCATCTACTTGTTAAATAATGATAGGAGCAAAAACACAAACGTAGCTTATTAGATTTGTGAGACAGAAACAATCTTTAGAGGCAAAGGCATTCTTTCCCAGGTAGCCCTTGGTCTTAGTTACTATAACAGCTCCTAGTGAAGGGTAAATGTCTGTTTCCCCAATACAGTCATTAGAGGCCCATTTAAGGCACTGATAGCATCTTACAGCCATTACCTCCAGTCTGAAAAGGCAAAATACGAATTATGTACAACCCGACAAGCTGGAGACAAGCTCAGAGAAAAAGGTGAAGACAAAAATCTTGATACATTTTTTTAATAATCCTAATAAAGCCAAACAATCTAAAGCACTTAAGGAGCAACACTTAAACTTGTAAAACTCTTTGATGACAGACATACAAGTCAAGTTGCCAAGAGGTTCTACGTCAAACAGTGTCTACTCCTTTTAAACTCACAGCAATGCAGCACAAGGTGACCATCTGTTTGCTTTATCCGGAGAGACTTAGAGACAATACAGGCTGGGAACCAGAGCTGAGGAACATTCCCTGTGAAACCGTATTATCTGTGGAGTGGATCTCCCCTGACCACTACAGCTATTGAGAACATAGCTACGGCCACTGATATCGAACCTTTGATAGGGTCTTTGTATGGAGCCAGGCACTGCTAAGCTACATGGGATATCTGAGCTCTGAGTCTGAGGAAGGTCAGTGTATGTGTGCGTGTGTTGTGTGCAGCTGACTTGCTTCACAGTCAACCCCTTGTTGTATCGGGGTTGGGGAAAGTACACACACTATTTTTTTTTATAATGTCAGCCAGCTGTAACTCAGCACTGAGAATAAGTTCAACAGAAACAATGGGTGACGTCTCATGGCTCTGAGATCTAGTGATGACTCAGGTGTGAACCCAACAACAGGGTTAAATAACTGAGCCACGCAAAGAATGATACTGGAAAACACGCCGTTATATTGTGTATCTGTTGTGGCTGTGCTTGGTTCCACTGAATTCATGACCACGTACCAGTACTGGTTTCGGTGACCCCTGGGTTGGCCTGTTGGGGGCTCAAGTGTTCCCGCACCATCTTCTGTAGTGAGCGCATAAACACTGAGATGAGACGGTCGATGTAGCTGGCATTGTAACTGCAGGCTGACTTCAGTATCATCAGTGTTCCTGCAAGACAAATTAAGGTGAGAGGAGGTGGATGAAGAGGGGAAAAATATGGGAAAGACAATAATCTGACAAGGACCTCAACCTCTCCGGGGAAAGGTGACAGACATACACCTGTAGCCAGCTGGTGTTCATTCACACAGCTTGACAAGGACGTGACTTTTTTTGAGGAATCTAAGTTCCACATTGTCACAGATCTAGTGATAGGTATGAGTAATGTCACTCTCTGTTGTTGCTCCCTGGAGGGGAGACTAATGTTAAAATGTCAACCCCCCCAGCCAGGTGGATGCATCACATCAGCACTACCTCTTTTCGACAGCATGATACCAAAAGCTTTTTATTGACCACAACTGCCATTTTGGGAAACCATATCAAATAGCATTAGCTTCAGACTACTCTCTAGTAGCCATCTGTCACCTTAAGGGAAAAGTGGAAAACGTCTTTACTTGGAAGTAAAAAAAAAAAAAAAAACAAGCTTTACTGTAAGCTTTTTTTTTTTCCCTAAATACTCACTGACATCTGGGTGGATAACAGTAATGTTTGTAAAGGGAGGATGGTCGAAAGCAGCAATCATTCCCCAAGTCAACCTTTACTAAACTGCTGGACTGTGGCCTCCATTTAAACAGACCAGATGTTAGCCTGACCAGCAGAGCCCGTCAGCTTGCATTTTAACGACCCACTCGCTGACTTAATTGCTCAAAGTAACTGAAAGGTAGCATGGTTTTGTAGGAAAAGTGTGGGAGTGTGAAATAAAAAAAAATAAAAAAAACAGGCAACAAAGTGAGTGAAATGGAGTACAAGGGGGTAAAATGGAATTTATAGGGAAAAAAAGGGAGAGCTGAGGAGGTGAGCATCTTACCAAAAAGCTGTGTGGGGTTTGTATTGCTTGTGGCTTTTTCATAGTTGGTAAGTCCCTCATAGATGACCTTGCCCACAGCAGCATACAGACACTCTAGCTCCTCGTATTTAGATGCCACAGTTGATGTGCCTAGAGAAAGAAACATTTTAAACAATTATCAGCTTTAACTTTAAATTAGTACTTTTAACACATCATGGCAACACAGACTTAAGAATCTAAAAATCAATCATCCTATCAGAACATGGTCTAATATCTTTGGCAATGAATCCAGCATTAAAATGCATAATATGTGATTGATGAGAACAGAGTGGGATGTTTTTTAGAAATTACTTTCTGAGTTATGTACAGCTAGTCAGAATTTATGCATTAGGCAATAGCAACTTACTAGGTTCCGTAGGAAAGATGCTCATGAGGCGAGAAAGGAGAGAGTGAACAGCCCGCAGGACTTTGGTGTTGCCGCAGGTCATGCACGCTGCAATGCCTCGCTGGAGGGGCTTAAAGTGGGCCAGGATGGCTGGGGACTGCAGGACTGTCAGCAGGAAGCAGAGAATCTCCAGTCCAGTGCAGATGTTAGAAATGTTAGCCTGTGCTGGCTGCTCCTGAAGGGGGGAGGAGTAGGACAATTAATTTTTATTTTTGCTTCAAAAATGTAAAGAATTTCTAACACAGGAATTATACGTGGTTTAGTGCCACATGTGTCGCAGATTGTCATCTTAGCCTCTCACTGTTGTAATTTAGACAAATTTAATATCTGAATAAAAGTGTTAAAATCTGTAAAACAAGGCAAAATGAACCACATTGCACATTTAACAGAACATGCATTAATAATTTTTTTATTGAGATTTGAGAGTTCTGTATAAATTCCAGAAATCTCAAAAGGATATCCTAAACAAAGAAGCATTTTTCACACAAAAGAACCAAGGCAATGTGATCACTGCTAAAGCAAAGATCAATGGGAAACATCAGGTCCTAATTTTGTCTAAATTGCAATTGAGGTTTACAACAAAGGCAAGGCCAAGAGATAATCTAGGACAGCTCCGTTGCACTGAGTTTCGCTAATGAACAAGGTGACTCTTGTGATAAGAATCCTGTTAGATATTAGGGTGGTATTGATTTTGCACTGTATAACCAGAATGGGACCTCGTCTCTGGAGTCATGCAGATAGGGCAAATGCTTGTATGTACATGGGCGCATGATTGGTGCACGTTTTGTCTGTGCGTCTTCTTTCCTCCCCTCATGCCTCATTGCCTACTCACACCAGTTTTTCTGACTCTTAATCACAGCCATGACAGTACAGTGAGATGAATAAAAGGTAATCCGATTTAGAGCACTGCTTAAGATGTCTGGGCAGGTAAAGCATGCTCCCAAGAGAAGGGCTCACGTATGTGAATCTGCATAAGACCTACAGAAAGCCTTGTCTGTCAGACCATTCCCATGGGATCTGGAAGGGCAGTTCAGTTTTGGGTGTGTGTGTGGAGTCGAAGAAGGTACAGCTGATGCAGTGATCCCCAGAAGAGAACAAGGAAAGTACGTGACAACTGCTGGTGCATGGCGATAACCTTGTCTGAACAGTGCCGCTGAAACCGACCAGAGAGATGAGCAGAGAAGGCGCGGAGCAACACATACAAAGAGAAAGAGAGGCCATGATAAAGCGGTGGAAGAAAAAATTATATATGTGATGTGGTCTGAGACAGAGGGAAATGCAAAAGGAGATGCAGAGAGGCACAGGGTGATACAGACAGCAAGGATGAGGAGTTTAAGAGAGGAGAGAGTTCAAAAAGAAGGCACAGGCCAACCCGGATAGACTCCCGTTATCTCTTCACTGTCATTATTTTGTCATTATGGCAGTTGGCGCCTAACTTCATGTATTACTGATAACAGACAAAGGACTCTGAGGCATTAGAGCAAACACTAAGACAGAGCTTAAGCAGAGACAGCAGAACTTCTACAGTCTTTCAGGAGGTGAACAGCAGTGACACATTAGTTATCCTTTACAGTTTGCCATTCATGGCTTGGAGCTGCAACAACAAGTCTGAACATTTTTATTCAAATACAGAATGTCTTCCTAAAACCTGAACTAATAATTTAAAATCATGTGTGAAGTTCACATAAATAAATACTGCTATTTACCAGACTACTACTGCACAGAAATACAGCAGTAGACATCGACTGACGTGATCTCTGGGAAATTAAGTGCATCAGTAAAGACTGATGGGCTTAGGGCTAAAAATGTCAACAATACTGGTATTAATGTGGCTATATAAAAAATAAAGTTAGTCTAATAAGGTAAATAATGACTGAGTCATTCTGAAGAAATATGCCACCTTACCACTGTCATAAGAAGCTTGTCAAACCACTGGAGCTTGAGCTCAGCGCGAGGCCACATGTCAGGCCTGAGGGCAGTCTTCATCAGGCTAACACAACGACGGGACAGCAGCTCTCCTGGAGACCCAGCCACACTGGTGCTGTCATTCACCTAGACAGGAAAGGGGGAGGAAGGTTGCCATTATTATTATTATTATTATCATCAATGACAATAGGTTTTCTTTAATATTACAATGATGTCCTGGCAAAGGAAAGACAAGGATCATCACCAGTATATTGTTTGTATTTGTATTGTATATTTATTTTTATCCATGCACTAGAGTTCAACACTAGCATAGCCTGGAATAAATACTTCAATCAGGCCTCATGATGAGCATCCAGCCTGCAGAAGCTTCCTTGAATAGCACAATGAATCTCTATCTGCTCTATGTGTGTTGTTACTTGGATGATGTTAATCCCTGGGGCCAGAGAAAAAGATACAACTTCTCTACAGCAATCTATTTAGTATCATAACGCACAATTTAGATGGAGTGAAGTGGTAAGAAAGGATTATGTTTTTACAGACCAGCCTGTGAGCAGTCAGTGATCCCTAGCGGTTTTAGGGAAGGTTATATTCAACAGAGATGGTTGGATGAACAGTGAGAATGGAGCTTGGCCCCAAAAAGAAAGTAGGAAAAGTCAAGGTGAGAGAAATCTCTGTCTATTTCAGGCTTATAGCCAAGGTCATCACTGTCTCTAGACCAAGGGACAGATGTGCGAGGAGATAGAAATGACTGTGTGTGTTTGCGCTTGTGTGAGAGTGTAGGGATGTGTTTAGGACAGCCACCAGGTGTGTCCTACCTTCACCACTGAGGGGCTGGAATAATAGTGTCCTACCTGGCAGGCACTATGGCTGGCAGAACTGTAGCTAGTGCATGTGTATGTTATGTCTGGTCTTACCTGGCATGCAATTCTGATGAGAAAGTTGACCACGGTGTCTGTATGTTGTTTCTCAACAGGCTTGGTGAGCATGGTCTCTGTGCCTGGCATTGACTGGCTGCGGCCAAATACCTAGAAACACATATAGACATAGTTTATAATTAATATGTCAGATCATATTTGAATACTGGGAATGAAAGCCTATAAATAGAAACTATTTAAACATTCAGTGTCTGGAAACTGAAAGACTAAACATTAAAATTCTGACAGCAATGTATCATTAGTTAGAAAGGAATATCAAAGAGAATGCACAAAGTCAGGTTTCTGCATGCATTGCTGACAGTGAAATGCATAATTAACATTTCCTTAGCTTCTGCTAAAACAAATGCTGCAGTTACCTTTTGCAGTTACATAAAATAAGCTGAAAATGACACTGAGTAACACTGCGAAGACTTGTGGTTGTATTATTAGTGATCTTGAACACATTTTAATCCATTTAACACAAAACACCCCTATTAAAATGCACAGTGTATGATTTGAGATGCTTTGCAAGACGTATTATGCAGGTAGGTAGTATTTAGTGATACATTAAAACATCAGTGTTGATATAGAAGCACTAATTCGTTAAATCCTTTAGCTCCTACTTAATATGTGTCAGATATTAATTCACATTAAAATATGATCAATATCTGACCATATTGATAATCAAACAGGTGTTTGATGTGACAAATGCATACATGGTGGAAACAGATGTTGGGCTGCAGTACAGTTTTAAGAAAAAATAGATTAAAAAACAACAACAACGTTGTTGTCATCTCTCGATAGCCATTTTTGTCCCAGGCAGATGTGAAAATGATTGTTTGGTCAAAGAGTCACGCAGGGACACTCAGCAAAAACTCTTAATGTGAGTGGATGTATGTTCTGTTTGGAGGATGTAACAGAATATAACAAGATTTAATGAAGTACGGTATAGCTATTTTCTTGCTAAAGCGACTGAGCATGGGGACCTGCCACTCACAGCCACATTCTAGTGGTATATGAGTGACAACTGATTAAGCTTACCGTGGAGGCAGCTCCTGCTGCTGTACGGAACCTCTTGACATCTTGTCCAGCAGCAGCATCCAGAGACAGTCCTCTTTTCACAGCTGCCCCACTGGTCCCTTCACCGCCAGTGGCTACATCTGTCTCAGACTCCGGCTGCCACAAGAGAGGATGGACAAGAGGATGAGTCCATGTGTTAACATAATCACAGTTCATTTCTTGTCATTCTGGTCTACTCCTACAAGATAATGAGTCGAGTGTATGTATCTAAAAACAAAAATGTTATACTCAAACTTTAGCTTATGAAACAGTAATAATGATGCAGAGATCAGAACAGTTTGAAATTCCCTATTTGGGAATGACAATAGGGTTTATGTATTTCAAGAACATACCTGCTGGTCTTTGATTCTTTGTAACTCCCACTTGATGACCACCTCAGCCAGGTCGACAGCCAGTTTCCTTTGCTCTATGGTCACACTTGGGGTAAAGCCCAAACGCTGCATTGCGCTAATCATGTGTTGAACAAGATGGTGGCGCACAGGGTAGTACACCTGATAAGAATGAAAAATGTAAGAATTATTGTGCAAAATTGGTAAATCCATACATTTAGTAATGTAAAATTACTGATTCTTGTTCACCAACTTCTATATTTGCTATTTTAATCATTTGGTGTCACGTAGGATTTCACTGCTTTTCCTGAGGAATCAACAGCAGATGGTCACTGACGCCGAAGGCAAAGTTTATAATAAACAGAAAAGATCACCCACATAAGCAATGGAGTATGCAATTATTGACAAGTGGGAAAAGACTAGCATATTATTTCAGTTTACAAACAACCCTGTTTGGTAGTGAGATACACCACCAATTTCTACCAGCAGTGAACTCTATCACACCATGTGATGTGATGGCCAAAGCCTCTTCTCTTTAAAATTCAGAAGGACCAAAAATGCTATATGACTAATACAATTATAATAAGAAAAAAAAAAACATACATACATTTTGCTTACTCATCTTCATTGGTTTTATATTTAACTCCAATTCTTGGTTCTCTAACTTGTTCTCAGACAACCCATAGCAGATGTGGAGAACAACCTCAGCTGAGAAAATTACCATCCCTAAAGATCTCTTGCCCACTAACATCATGATGTTAAATAGGTAAATGAGACTTCCACTTCCTGAGCAACCACATCTAACAGTGAGAGTGAGTGCCATTGGTGGTCTGTGTATCTCAAATAGGCAATGTATGCATGTTACTGAGAGCTTCTTGCCCTAAAGCAATGCTTCATGTGTCCCCAGAGGACCTTGTTTGTCTAAAATCCTCAAAGCCAGAGGTTTCTGGTCAACTGAGATGTCTCATGAACTCATTTAAGCTTTATAAATGAAGCCGCTGGTGTAGCAGAACTGGTCAGCAGACCCAGAGAGCGTATTTATGATGAAGGCAACAACATTCATTAATGAGAAAAGTGTAATTTATTTCCTACAGTTCAGATACTTTGCTCTAGATTTTGGGGTGATAACATGCACAAAGTTAAACAGGGTGCTCAATCATTCTGAGACACCAAGTGAAAAGGAACAAACTATAAAGTCGTACTCCCACTTAATCTCAAGGACATGATGACACACACTGAGCCCAAGCATTCACACTCTCAAGCGTCACACTCAAGAGTCACTTATCTTCATCGCAAACTGAACTGGGACTCTCAAACACACAGACACAAGCAGAGAGATGAGATGTCTATCTGAGGGCTGTTGCCAGTGTCAAAGAATATTAAAGCTGTTCACTTTGAGGGTAATTATAGTCGATAGAGCAGGACTTCACAGTCCCTTAATGACAGAGTAGCTAAGCCCTGTCCATCACATGTGCAAGAAGAAAAACACACACACACAATCTTTCTCTCTCTCTTTATCAAACACACACACGCGCGCACACACACACACACACAGTCTCATCTGTATGTCATTATCTCCTCCCCAGTGTAATTATGCTGATGTGATTACATTAGATTAGTCATCTGGCCCAGTGAGAGCAGCCTGTCAGTGAGATAGAGAGGGGAGCTGAGGAAAATGTCAGTCTTCTGCTAAGAGACTGTCGTTCTGACTGGCCAAGCCGAGAACATCAGCAGAAGGAGTGAGATGGCAGAAAAAGCCAAAGTAAGAAAGCGAACCTAAAGGCCAGTGATCCCCTGCTGGCGTTGGATGATGTGTGGACAATGTGTTATTTGACTCTGCTAATCACGGTCAGTAAGGGTGTGTCTGAGAATGTATGTGCATTAGGGCGATAATGGACAGCAGGCAGTTACCATTAGCTTCACTGCCCAGTGATGTTAATGATCCAGCTTCTGACTAGGAGACAACAGAGCACAGCATCGTAGTTATGGCTACTGCCAATATCACACTCAAGTTTGTCTAAATCATAACATAAAAACTATTAATTGGGCCATGCAAAATGAGCCAACTTTTTAATGACATTGCCCCATTGACTGGTTAAAAGGTGTCACAGAATTCAGGGCATTGAGATAATCAGTAAAAATAGCTGCTCCACTCTTTACCCCATGTGGTTCTCTGCAATTGCTGAAGCCACACTGAGTCCTGAGCTAGCAGCAGCCACAACAAACTGTCGTGCATGCACATCCGAGTGGCAGCTCTGACTCCTCGTGGTGGCATCTTGCTTCAAAATTCCATAAAATGTAAAGGATAAGATGCAGACATGCTGTCATCAGTAATCAGCCACCCTCATAAACTTAGTGTGGTGTATTTTGGGCACCATACAATGTAAATGACAGCTAGGGATGGCTATAAGAATTGTTTTGACTGTACTGCCGGCATCAGACTGCATGAATGAATAAACTTGAAATGAATACTTTCAAAAGTGATTGATTAGTGAGGTGCACTATTGATCCACTTGAATTGTTATGATTATGTCTCTTATATCAGCTCACCCTGAAATGCTGCACTATGAGATGAAGTATGTGGACTAGCTGTGGCACAGTGTGTCCCTCCTCCACAATGATTTTGCGAGTCCAGTGGGTCAACATCTGGTGGCCGTCCTCCATACGGGCAGGCACAGCTGGGGTCAGGATGGCCATGGCCTGCCGTACAATTGCTCGAGCCTCCATTGTGTGTGCCTTCAGTAAGCTATGGAAGACCTGTGAGAAGGAAAAGTAATACACATACTCACTCAAGGATTTGATTTACAAGTTGTAGGACTTTTTTATATATGCCTTTAGCTCTTCATTTATTAAAAACCCATTCTCATTTTTCTTGATCGTCATTCCTTCTCACCTGCAAGACAATCTTCTTGTGAATGGCGAACTTTGCAATGATGTGGGCCAGAAGCAGGTGGCCACTATATTTACAGGCAGGGTCTACGCAGGCTTTGGGCAGAAGACACGGCCAGGCGAAAGTCATCAGACGACGCAGCTTGCTGTTGCGAGACTTGTTGTTGTCATGAATGTGGTGGGGTGCATGCTCCACCAGCAAGGTGGAAAACTGCAGCAGACAGATTCGCAGAGAGTCCAGCAAGTCAGCCTGCTTCTCTGGGTCCAGAACCTTACAGACAAATGAGACAAATGTGGGATTAAGTATTGTTTATTGAAAGTCAAATAGGGAAAGATAATGCTGTCCACAGCTCAGAAAATAAAAAGTATGTGAACACTTGACTCATGAGCAGAAATGGTAATCAACTCCAATGATTTCTCTGTTGCTCTGAGGTCTTGAGCATTCTGTTTCATCTTTGGAGGGATCCTATCTGGCTCCCACTTGTAGGGCATGTGGGCACAGAATTAAAATGATTTTTATTTTTTAAAATGAATATCTAAACTCTCTGAGTTGACTTTGTAACCCTTTCCAGCTTTATGCAAACCAAAACTTCAACCTTCTGAGATCTGTTTTTGTGAGGCATGGTTCACGTCAGCAGATGCTTAGAACAACAAACAATCGAAATATTCGAGTTAAATAGAAAAGGTAGCTCTGACTCACACCTCTAAACTGGTTTCCTTGATTGAACTCTTGATTTGCTATCTCCTGACTCTAATAACGTCAATAATAAACATGTTTTCAATATGAACATGAACAACACAATGATTTGTATTCTATTATGTTAAATTGATTGTGTTTGTTTTTAACTGTAACACAGCAGTTCTGATCATGTTTTTACTCATTCATTACTATTTCTTGTATCTACAGGGATTCGAGTGAATTGTTGAACAATAACAGTAAATCAAATGCTATTTTTATAGGTACCGAGAGATTTGTATATAAAATAAATACACATTTCTGTTCTACGCGCGAAAATGCCTGAGACATGTTGGCCTCTACAGAAACCTCTGTTTACTTCATGCACTCATGTACATAAATTATAGAGACACATTGTACTGAATATATTGTTTTCCTGATTTGCAAACATAATATACTGCAACTCTGACTGATGTTTACTTCTAAAATTACACTTCAATGAAATTGCAGCAGAAAGTAATGTACTTTTTCTCTTATTGAGACTATATTTCAAAACGAATTTCAAAAATACCCATCAACATCTGAATTCACTAAAGAGGAGGTACAGAGGAGAGGAGAGCAGAACGAGAGAGGGAGGTGACTGAGGAAATGAGTTTTAACCAGACCGTAGAAGAGCCATTAGCAGCCATTAGGGCTGGTGTTAGTCAGTGATGAGATCTGCCACAGCACAAACAAACATGGTGACCTTTAGCATGGTCACACCATGACATTTACACCACAAATTATAGTGTGACCTGATGAATGAAACATGATGGAAAGAGGGACTGGTGGGAGGGTGAGAGTAAAACAAAGACAGATAGAAGGGACGATAGGGAAGAAGAGAACGATTAAATGACAGCAATTAAATGATCAAGTTATGTGAATGTATGGCCATGAGAGAAGCAGAATGAGGCTAAGTGGGATGCAGTTGATGATGACTGAGAGTATGGAGATGTGTTGGACTGATAAGACATTATGAGAGGAAATGCAGGAGGTAATGAAATCAGAGAGGCAGATAAAGAGACAAAGCTGTTGATTAATGAACAAAATAATAAAAAAAAAAGGGGGAGAAGAGAGCGGGCAAAATGACAAGAGAGAAGAAAGCGTTTGTCTACATGGATACCTTAGTGATGAAGACACTGGTGATGCTTTCAGGATTGTCTCCTTCAGGGTTTGGTGGTCCAAGCAGCTGCTCACCTTCCCCCTTCTCGAAGCTGTATAGGAAGGCTGGATTCAAGATGTGCTGCAGCACCTATAAAATAAGCATGCGGTGGAATTATTTTAATTATAAGAAATCGCCAAATATTCTTCTCACTTAGCTAGGGGGAAATGCAAACGTCACTCCCTCCGGTTTTAAAAGACGACAACAGATTATTTCACCCATAGCAGACCTTCAAGACAGAAGAGACTAATCAGTGAAATCACCAAGTGTAATCTTTCAAAAGTTATATAAAAGAAAAATCGTCACAGCTTTTCATGGCACATAATTAAATGATGAAATAGTAATCTACTTTAAAATCTATTCTATAATCAAAGGGACACAGGTTCTTTTCAGATTGATAATAACAGGGGGGGGGGGCACTTTGATTCATTAGAGAGGAATAAAGAACTTAGAGCATAAACACAGACTTATGGCGCAGTCATGTCAAATCCCAAACAATGTTGATAAAAGTTGTGGAATTTAAAGAATAGCAGAAAATGCTATTTCCACTATTGAGATAATACTAAAAGGCCCATTATATGTTTTCTTAATTAAACCAAAAGCACTGAAAGTAAAAATAACATCTACAGCTCTAACAATCTCTGCGGGGAGGATTAAAATGATATTTACTAACAACCTGAAACCCGCAGGGACTCATACCAGGGACATGTGAATGAAAACACAGGCTTCATTTAGCTAATAAAATGCAGACTAACACAACCACAATACAGCAAATGACTGCATTTATTAAGGAAGCTGCTATCTGTTAATGAACTCTCCTATTCAATCCATCATTGGGGAGGACAGGGCATCGCTCAGAGCGAGCTATGGCAGCATATGTTCCAGTTCTTCCATTAGCACATCATTCACACAAGCATGGTTGATAGACTCGCACACACATGCACAAATACACGCACCCCTGAATGAAGACACGGGAAAAAAAAATCCATGGAGCCTCGGCCTGTACTCCAGTGTCTTCTGTCTCTATTAATTCTAAGCTTCTCTGACATCAATCACTGTAAAATCACAGCTCATCTCTCTAATGCCATTAGGTGATGAGTATTTTGTGCAAATACAATACTTCTAGGCAACGAGCCTAGATCTTATTCTGCAGGTGTCTTAATTTTCTTATATCCCAATTTTGTTTCCTTAAACAAAAAAAACAAAAAAACAAGTGTGTGATTTCATTTTGCTGTGCCACCAGGGCTCCTCTGCTACTGTAATAGAGCGGAGATGGGCCCAGAAATCGAATTATGCATTAAGGAAAGAGCAAATAATGACTGTCTTCTATTGTGAACTACTGTTACAGCTAACCTATACAAGTGACAGTATAATGTTACAGTCTAACTTAGCATTTCTTCTGTCCTGCTTTCCCTCTCTACCTACACTTAATCAGAACTTCATCTAAATTTTCCTCGTTTGGGGCTGTTGGGTTCTTGGTCACATAACTGACCAAAGACTTGTGTCTAACTCTCAGAAGAGTCTTGGTGGTTTGTGGTTTTATTCCCTTTCACAATCAAAAACTCAAAGCTTTAAGAATGGTTTTATGGTCTTGCCCTGATTTGTGAATCACCGTAAAGAATTTTTGTGGAGGTCTACATAGAGTTCGTTTGGTTTCTGGCATGCAGTGTGAATTGTGGTATATTAAATAGACTATTATGTAATTGATTTACAACATTCAAATAAGTTATATAAAAAGCTATTTTGATTATGGCTTACTGTGTTTAGATATAAACTGAACTTCTTAAACTAAAATAACAATACACCAAATGTGCAAGAAGAGAAGGTGTCTGAAAAAAACAAAAACAAGAAAAGGAACATTTTGCTCCACTGTATGTCATGTCGGGAACAAAGAAAGCAGTAGCTGAATGTGAAACGCACACACTTCATAAATTCCTCCTCTCATTTAATTGTTTGCTTGTCCGCTTGAAAACTAATCCAAGAATAGTCGAAATGCTTTTGAACAAAAAAACATAAGCACAAAAGCTGTTTTCTGTAAGAACTATTTGGATAAAACAAAAGAAGCAATACAGAAGCAGCGTGAGGTCAGTCTGTGCTATCGTAGATGATTCATTGCTGCTGTCCTACACCGTCTCTCTCTTGTCTTACACAATCCTCTCTGAGTCTTGCTAGAAGTGAAATAATTTTTCAGACTCGTGATGCCGAGCCCGAGTCTCTAACTTTCAGGCATAATACAAACATGGTCACATACACATTTCCCTGTCATATTATGCTTCCGGGAAAATGCTACAGGCAATTATTTAAATGTCAGTAGAGGTAACACCCACTCTCATTCTCTTACTCACAACTCATACCTCCAATCAACACAAACATATAGTCACAAAAACACATCCTCTCTTTTTCCCACTTTTCATTCTGTCTCTGCCTCACACGCACAGCTGGCATCTGCTGTACACCGGAAAAGGACAATTAAGGGGAAAAATGAGGGGTGGAGGGTCGGGGGTCCTAGACAATACATTTTACTAAAAATTTGAGCACATATGCTGCTGAAGCTACACTGAGCGGATCATGGTTAAAAAGGGCAGTGTGCAGTGAAGAGCATCATAAACACAAGCGTGTGCCCTTGTATTTAGGAGTCTGGATGCACTTTTCATTTCCTTGTGAGTGTGCTCCATTGTGTGTGGTGGCCACACAGTCATTTGGCCATGTGCTATAGTATGCCATGACAGGCTTTCCCCACTGACCCGTTTGTACTTAACAGCAGTGCTGTTGCTCCTCTGTGCCAGGTTGTGTGCCTCTTACAGCTGTGCAAAATATGTATATGTGTGTGTGCCTGCCTGTGTGTGTATGCATGAGTGCTTGAATGCCAGAGAGTGAGCTTAATTAAAAAGCAGTCGGAATGATTGTAAAGCTTGCAGCAGCAGGTCAGGTAGAGAGGACAGAAGCATTCATCTGTGAGCCTCAGAGGGTCTAGAACCAGACAAAACGACCTTCCTGACTCTATCACAGAACTTCTGCTACAAAACACACCAACCATAAAAGACACACAGATCAGGTCCCCGAATGCCTCACCAAAGTTTTACAGCGGGTGATAAGAGTAAAATATGATCTGATTCTTATCAAATTTATTGCTATCAAATAATTTAATAGTATTGCCATATACTGTAGATGTAGATATTCCACGCTAATAAAAGCAAAGGTTGCACAGTCAACACATTAATTTCACCTTGTGTGTATTTTGGTGAGTAGCATGATGTAAACAGCTGTTTGTTTACAAGAAAACTCCGTGATCTTTTCATTTGAAGGTCAAGGGATATAATCAATTTATAATTGAAACCGAAAAAAACAGAATGAAATATTTAAAATTAAAATATAAAATGTTTTTTTCCCCCCCTTTACTTGTTCTTAAATCGTCCCTTGACAGGTTTCCACTGAAAACAGCAGACTTGTTCTCATTCAAAAACTCTGTATAAACAACTAAGGAACTTTACACATTGGAAATTTTACGTGCTGTACAACATTCACAGTTACCCATCCACTTAATCAATCGCTCAACGTCATTGTCTGCTTAATTCACTATCTGAGGTTGGATGAACGTTTTCTACTGGTAAATGCAGTCATTACTAAGTCTATTGTACCTACAACCATCATTTATAATCAACTCCAAATAATAAGGCCATTTGGGACATTTCAGGTCACTGTGACTTTTAGTGATCAACTGACTTTGCTGCTCCGATGGCCTGTGTACGCACCTTTGCTTTGAGCTCATCGTTGAAGTGTGGATCATTGAACTCAACAAAGCGGAAGAACAGGGCCCGTTTCTGGGCAATGGAGTAATTCCTGGGAATCTCCTCCTCCATGTAATCCTTCAAGAAGGTCATGTTGCATAAGAAACGACCTGTAAAGGCCCGCAGCAGCTGAAACAGCAGCTCAATCTCTGCGTAGTTGCGCCTGTGAAGGGGACAGGGTTAATAAGGTCACAACACAGATGAAAACAGAAACAGTATTTCAAATGTCAACAATGGTAATTAGCAAGTTTTACATGTGTGTTAAAAGATTTACAAAAGAATGTTGAGTGAACGCATACACTCTGTTAAAATGACTGGCTGGAGTGGTTGAGGTTTAATTGCCTTGGTCTGAAACAAACATCTGCTATGTGCCTAATGCACCAAGTAAGTCTGCTCTTTCTCAGTGCTACAGCAAAAAGGACTGGAATGACATTTGGTGAGTTGACACAAGAAACTATGCTAATGTCAAATATCAGTGTGATTATCTTGTAGTCCTCACACATACACTCTACTGACACGGATCTTAATTTCAGAGTCATGCTTGGTCCAATAAATGTTAAAAAATTAAGACTTATTTTCTCCCTAAACAGATATTCAAATGTCCATTTACAGTTCTTACAAAAACTTTGTCGAAGATTTAGGAAGTTTTTAAACCACAAACCAAACCCCCACCATAATTTGAATAACCACACATACTTGCAGTAGCTTAGCAGGCAATACGCCAGCAGCTTGGGCTCCTTCCAGTTAGTGGCAGCCATGTTGTCTTTGCGATGTCTCTCCTGGAAGGCCTCACTGACCCAGACTCGTCTGAGCTGACTGACCAGGGAGTGCTGCCCTGCCAGCCAGCCTTCATCATTCTTCACGATGATGCTGATAATCTGAGCAGACAAGATAAATACAATAGGTTAGATGTTAAACTATGGAATCACTGAGACTTAAGCAGTATGGATCTGAAACGAAAACAAAACATGCCTGTGTTTTATAAGTGTGTGTATGAATTAAAAGAGGTATAGTAAAAATGTGCACACCTTGATAGCTTGAAACTGCAGGTCTAATCTGGCCGTGGTGGTGGATGGAGACCCAGGTCGAACAGTCGCTGCAGTGCCAGCAGGAACCAGCAGGGGAACAAAGCGGTTGGGATTTGAGGCCAGCACGTCTCTTAGTGGTTTTGCATCTTTATGTTTCAGAAAACTCTGCATATAAACACATATACAAAATGTAACAATACAAACAACAAACTGCATAGACCAAGAAAAATACACTCATGGCATTAAATCAACAGCTACAACACCTTTAAACAAACATTATACAGAAAAGTAAGAATTTTATTTACTTATGATCTGATCTGTCTCAATTTTGTATTAATGGGGCAACTGAGCCTCACAGCACTCAATACATCCTTAATTATAGCCCACTACTGAGGCAGCAAAAGCACCAAATGCTGTTTTAATGGCAAATATGTCAATGGAAAGGACTTCTACTTAGCGCTGCCAGTGTCTGACCATGAACATGCGGCTCCACTGTGGGTCGTTGAGCGTAGCCTCCATCATGAACAGCTCCACTGTCTGAGACGGGTGACGTGTCAGGAACTTGATCAAAGGCTCCCTGAATGGACTGCCAGCCTGGCACAAGAGAGATGAGTGAAGGAGAAGAAAAAATAGCTAGGCAGCAAAAGGAAATGTGGGAATCATTTCACTTTCTTGTTATTACTACATATCAGCTATAAATATACAGGGGTAGAATTATCCCAGAATTAACTTATTATCATAAGTTTTTAAGTATCATGCATCACCTACTTCATGGTAATAAGAAAAAACAGTTGCTATGTCTTAGCATTGCGTCATTCATCTACAATTAACAACTTCTCTTGTCAGTGTCAAATGGTCAAAGGCTTTCTGTTATGATTTTTTATTCACTAGAACTAACTAACTCTTTCCAATTCTGTTTATAATGGAATCTGTGTTGTACCTCTATGAGCATGGCCCGCTCTGTCTTCATCACCACCTCCAGCAGAGGCTTTACCAAAGTCTGAGGTGCAGCTGGGATCAGGTGGAAAAGGTTGATGATGGCAGAACAGATCTTCATCTCCTACAGAAAGAGAACAGAAGGAACAGGGCAGTAGATGAAATGCTTGGAAAGGTGACAGAACGACACATGGACAGTTTCTGACAGACAGTCTTGATGAACAGCCACTGTTGAAAGACGAGGATGAATCTCGGTTAAATGATTTAAAATGCCAGCTGTGATCATTAGGTATATAACTTCCCCCAGGAACTACACTCATGAGTTCTTGGAATGCAAATGCACAGGTACAAACAAATAAAGGA